>NC_056475.1:2298458-2333334 GCF_008729295.1 Plectropomus leopardus | reverse complement strand
AAAGCAGTTTCATGTTAAATCGTTCAAATGTGCGGTCACCTATTTTCTCTGATAACTTCATGTTGCTCACGTTAATTCTGATCCACGTGTTCAGGAGGTTTTTACACTGAGCCGCCAAACTGCTAAAAACACTGAATAAAAGAGTTTTACGTTAACAATTTAGTGTTTTCCCAATACTCAGAGGAGCTGCAAACTATGGTGACCAACGCAAAAACACGTGAATGTCCCTCTCTAGAGCCAGCGTTTTGTAGATGAAAGACTGGCGCCCTGTGTAGATATAAACAGCTCATTCTCTGTTAACAAAAACACAATGATTCTTATTTTCGGGTGATTATACACTAAATAAAACATACTTATTGTAATATTTTCCATTTCTGCCAACAAATCCCTTTAAATCCTAAACACTGGACCTTTGAAACAAAAACATCTGGTGCTATTTTGCACCACATTTTGGTTCAGCGCTGCATGAAGTCGTTGGAAATCAGACTTTTTAAAAAGTCACGTCTCTGTTGTGACAGACAGGCTGTCAGTGCTAACAGACTCTCGGCTGAAAACATGCAGTATATTCACAAACGGCTCTGTCCAAAATGTCTCGCTGAAAGAGCGTCTCCTGCTCGCGTCCCAGTCCATTTTGTAACATCAGTCTCTGAAATTGATACCTCTCCTCCTGACCGCCCTCTGCAGCAGCGGCCTGATCTGAAGATATGAATGTTGAGTCACTCTTGATGAGTGGCTGCCACCATGTCTGCCACCGTGCGCTTACTCCGCTGCAGCCTGCGTATCTCATTTTTGAGTTGACAGCTGGCCACAGAGCTTTGGAGCAGCGTCAGATATTTGCAGCATTAAATAGTTTTGCATTGAACAACAAACATGATTTATGACGACAGCCTGCAGCTCTTAAAGAGCCTCAGGTGTAGACGGTCAACTCCACCCGACTTTAACTCTTTGAAACTTTTGAAACCTTTGAAATGGCTTGATTTATTTAAAAAAGTTCTGCAGTATTTAAAGTAGAAATGTTACATATTAATTAGCAAACATTAGATGCAGTGTTAAATAGTTTTGTAGTAAACGTGGAACGAAGGCAACAAAAGAAGAAATGAATTGAAAATCTAGTAAAAAGTACAAGAAAATGATCCTAAAATAAGTTTAAAAAAAGTTTAAAAAAAAGACCTTTAAATGGAAATGACCTGGAAAAAGTGCCTGAAGTGCTTAAAAAATTATAATAATTCATTAATTGTGAATTTTATATATGCATTATATTATAATAATTAGATATATATGTAGTTTTTTTTCCATATACTTTTTATTTTTTACCCCAAGACCTTCCCTGGTTAACATTTTTTTTCTTAATCAACTAATTTCTTGCGATTTGTTGTTTGTTGTAAATTGCTCATTGCCTTTTTCAGTGTTTCCGCAGAGCCTAAAAATGTCTTAAAAGGCACTGAAGTCATCAATCTAAAAATAAGGCCTCAACTGGTGTTAAAATGTCTTAAATCAATCTATCAAAATCCTTAAAAATGCTCAGACATGGGAAGTATAATTTCATGTTTTTTTTAACATTGGATTGTAAAGTATTAGGTAGCAATTTTTTTCCAAAGACAAAAAAGTCACGTTTTATGTCACAATAAATATAAATATCTGGGTGAAATTTTTCCTAACCCTTAAAAATTATGTTGGTGTATGTTTTATTTTTCTTTAGTTTTGTTTGTTGTAAAATTGGCTGTAAGTTTTATTCCGAGTGGCATTAAAAATTATTTAAAAGTCTTAAATCTGACTTGCCTTAAACTGTAGAAACCATGTTTTTTCCCACATTTGACCGAAATCACACCAATTTGCTCCTGATTTAAAGATTTTAACTCTTGTGAAAGGCGTCTGAGAGGAAGCACAAGAGAAGGTTTCGAAGGGTTAAACTGCAGGGACCCACCAAGGTGGCTAATCTGATGAAGGACTGGTAATGCCGGCGTACAGTATGAAAGCCCTCTCAGTACTGCGTCCTATAGACGGACCAGGACTGAGAAGGCTTTCACAGATCAGGACAGCTTCCTTATTTATCTCCTCATCTGTCTGCCGCAGCAAGAAAGCAGCTCTGCACGAAATCACGTTTGCTTTTCCAGTATATCACTTTCCCCACTCTGTCATTACGTAAGTGGACGGTGAGTTCCAGTCTTTCCGGTGACGCCACGCCATCTCTTTACTTCACCCGTCAATGAATGTCATGTACGATGAACCCTGCGCTCGCCGGTCTCGCCCTGTATTGTGAATCTAAATGCGTCTCCAGTTACAGCCTCTCTCTCGTATTTCCGCCCACAGCCAAAAGCAAAGAACCTGAGAGAGCGACCGATGCTAAAGTCACCAGGGGTGAGTTCATCTTTTCGTCTGTGAGGTTATGAAAGTGTCGGACAGTGTTGTTGGATTAAAAATGCTTGTCGTGTGGGTGTTTGTGATGCATTTGTTGACACGTCTTAATCACTTTGAGATGTATCAGCAGCCCTGTCTCCGAGAAATGACATTTAAATACAGTTCATTTGAAACAGCAAATATGTTTTGGGGGGAAATTTGGAAAACCAGTGCCTAGATATCTTTAGGATGTTTCAAGGTTTTTAGGACATTTCTAGGATTTTATAAAATTTATAGGATTTTAGGAAGTTTCTAGGATTTTAGGACATTTCCATAATTTTAGGAAGTTTCTTGGATTTTGGTATTTTTCTAGGATTTTAAGATCTTTCTCTGATTTTAGGACATTTCCATGATTTTTGGAAGTTTCTAGGATTTTAGGACATTTCTCAGATTTTAGGAAGTTTCTAGGATTTTAGGACATTTCTAGTGTTTTAGGAAGTTTCTCAAATTTTAGGACATTTCTAGGATTTTAGGACATTTCTCAGATTTTAGGACATTTCTAGGATTTTAGGACATTTCTCAGATTTTAGGACATTTCTTTTCTAGGTTTTTAGGACATTTCTCAGATTTTAGGAAGTTTCTAGGATTTTAGGACATTTCTAGTGTTTTAGGAAGTTTCTCAAATTTTAGGACATTTCTAGGATTTTAGGACATTTCTCAGATTTTAGGACATTTCTAGGATTTTAGGACATTTCTCAGATTTTAGGACATTTCTAGGATTTTAGGACGTTTCTCAGTTTTTAGGATGTTTCTAGGATTTTAGGACATTTCTAGTATTTCAGGACATTTCTTGGATTTTAGGGCATTTTTAGGATTTCAGGACATTATAGGCTGAGCTGGGACCTCCGTCGAGGGCTGCTTTTTTTTTTTTTTAAACAAACTCTGTTTTGATGCTGTTTTATGCACTCTGGCACCTTATGTATACTAAAAGTAAAATAACAATTCCCTGCCTGAATCGCTTTATTTTTATTATGAATTACAAAATGGTTGGGGGGGCCGCCCAGCACCCCATCAGGGACCAGATTTATTCTCCCCAAACATAATGCAGAGAGCGATTACGTCGTCACAGCGACATAATTATGAATGCAATGGAATAATTAACAAATCTAATTTCTAGGAGACAGGGTTGCAGATGTTTTTGCATGTGTGTGTGCTCTCTGAACTGAGATTAACTTCTTTAAGGAAGTGATTCAAATGGCTCTTTGCTTAAGTCATTTTACTGTGTTTAATTATCGCCGGCTGTATTGTCACATGACCGACATTTTGACCTGGAGCCATGTAAGTGAAACACACGGCTCAGAGTCAAACACTGAGCCGTCTGTCTTCTCAAACATCTCTCATCGCACACCCCGAGGCCTCTTTTAAAAAAACCTTCGCCAGAAAGATCTTTTCATACAAGTCACACTGATGTCACACATTCAGGGCACTCACATCTTTTTTATTGCCCTAATGCCTTTTTTTTTGTCCTCCGTCGTCCCTTCACAGCTCCACCCAGCCCTCACTCTCCATCGCTGGGACTGAGGAACCACCATGCCATCCAGGAGGCTGCGGGGCCCAGCCATGTGGCCATCAACGCCATCTCCGCCAACATGGACTCCTTCGCCCGCGGCCGCACCGCCATCCTCAAGAAACAGCCGAGTCACATGGAGGCTGCGCACTTCGGAGATCTCGGTACAGACAGCGTTCATGCGCTTTTATTCTGCTTTTAGTGAAACAAAACCAAACATTTCACCATAGAAATTTGAGGTTTCTTCTGAAATATTACTAAAAAGTTCTTGTTTTAGATGCAGTGGTGGCTAGAATAAACAAAAATCTAATGAAAGTATTGTGTCTTTTTAATTATACTGACACATATTGAAGTAAAAGTACTCAGAAAAATAACCACTTGAGTAAGAGTGAAAAAGCATCTTGCTCAAGTAATAAATATTAATACATTTATTAATAAAGCACTTTTAAAGGAACTCAGAGGCACTGTACAAAAGTAAAATAGCAACATAAACATAATTACATAACACAGAAATACACTGCAAACAAATCGATAACATACTAAATAAAAAAAACTACACTGAACAATCAAACATTAGAAGAGTTTTTAGGAATTATTTGAATTTAGATAGAATAGATACAATTTATTAATTTATTATTTCATTAAAGTATCCAGAACCATAAGAATTTCAAAATACGACTTTTTTAGCATTCTTTAATCTCTTGAAAAAAAACGCTATATTTAGAATATTTTCACTTCTTTACCTTGCTGTAAGACAGCCCTTAAATGAGGATTTGAAGCCGTTTTTATCAAAAAACCTCCAGACTCCTTTGAGAAAAATAGTCATTTTTACTCTGGAGCTGCTGCTCGACCGCTGCCTCCATCAGCTGTTATAAAAAGTAAAGAGGAGCAAACATTCAAATGTGGCTGGGATGTGACTTTTTTATTTAAATTAAAATTAAAATACCACCTTTTCTTGTATGTCCCTCCTCAGTGCTTACAATTATCATTATCTGGGCGAGTTAGTCCAATTCTCAGGAATTTGATTAAGTCTGGTTTCAGGCAGACTAACATGTTTACACGTATATTTAAAAAATCCAGCTTTAGTCAGACTGACATTATAATTTGACCTTTTCTGACATTATGTAAATGTCCTGACTGTATCAAGGTGGAGTTTTGTTTTATACATTTTCATGGATTGGGCTGATATTCATACAACAGCAAACACAGACAATTTCTGTTTTATTTTAAATGACTTGCAAACACTTAAGAATGCATGAAATCCAAGTAATGAAAAACAATAAAGCTTCCCTTAACTTTAGGGAAAAAAACAAATAGTAAAAATGAGAAAAAAAATCATTTCTGAATTATTTATTCTAATAATTTAGTTACCCTTGCAGCACACCGTCCTGTGTAAATGACAAACACTCCTTCATGAATGCTGTGAGGCGCACTCACGCGACTTCATGCATCAGTTTTGACGAGCACGCAGACATTCCCGAGCCTGTCAGGAGAACGCCGGCCTTTCAGTCCGTCCTTTTATCAAACGCGCTCTAAAATTAGACCCTTGAGTGTGTTTCCTACATGCCTTAGTTCGAGGCGTGAACAGGTAGTGAGGCGGTGACGGAAACTGTACGAGCAAGTTGGCCAGAGAATAGTTTTGGTGTGTCAGATGGAGGTGGAGGAACCTGCGCTGCAGCTCACACACCAAAATCAGAATGAAAAGCAGCGTGCAGCCGTGACTTGTGGGCTGTGGTTTCAACACAAGAAAAAAAAGAAAGGAAGTGAGGGAGGAGCATGCAAAGAGGCAAGGTGGATTTGTTTTATTGCCACCGCAGGCAGATACAGCAGTTTAATGTAGAGCCGAGACTGAAAGCCACGGAGGAGTTAAAAAGTAGGTCTGTCCTGGTGGCGTAACGTGATATATATCTCGAGATATTTAAAATGTCCTCTAAAGTACTGTAAACTACTAAAATACAAAAATTATTAAACAATAACATAGCCAGTGTCATATAATGAAGTTGAATATAGCACTGTTACAGTTACAGTTACTGTTATAATGCTATAATAAAGTTATCTAAAATACTGTATAATAAAGTTAAATAAAGTACTGTTAAAATAAAGTTAAATGAAATAATGTTATAATAAGGTTAATAAAGTACTGTTTTAATTAAGCTAAATAAAACACCTTTATAATATAGTTATTAAATATAACACTGATACAGTAAAGTTAAAATAATGTTAGAACAAAGTTATATAAAATACTGTATAATGAAGTTAAATAAAATACTGTTACAATGAAGTTAAATATAGTAGTGTTAAGTAAAGCGCTGTTATGAAGTTAAATGAAATACTGTTGTCAAAAAATTAAATAAAATGCTGTTGTTATAGTTAGATAAAAAATACATTTATAATAAAGTTAGATAAAGTAGTTTTATTATAAAGTTAATAAAGTAGTGTTATAAAGTTCAGTAAAGCACTGCTGTAATAAGGTACTGTTATAATAAAGTTAAATAAAATACGGTTATAATAAAGTTAGATAAAGTGTTCTTACAGTAAAGTTAAAGTAGTGTTAAAATAAAGTTAAAAAATACTTTTAAAGTTAAAATAATGGTAAGTATTTTTCTAATAAAGATAAATTAAGTATTGTTTTAACAAAATAAATCAAAGCCCAGCCAGTGGGGCTTTTATTCTGAAGCATGCGGCTCGTCTTGGGCGGAAAGTGTTTTTTCTGTGAACTTGAATCTCTCGGTCAGTTAAACTCTAAAACAAAAAAAAAAAGCACGACATTATCCTCTGTTGGCGATATAGTAATTTTAAATTTCGGATGAAGAGCACACCACTGTACATCAGGTATAATTGATAAATCTCTCACTGTTTAACATGATTATTTTATTTCACAGCTCTGTCGTTGAGGGAGTGAAGCGCAGGTGTAGCACATGTGAGGGAGCATTATAGCACACTGACTGACTCTCTAAAGATATTCAAATGAGCCGGGTGGCGTTTGATGATCTGATGCAGACGCAGCCGGCGCTCCGGTTGTTGTGATGTGAACGGCTCTCAGAGATAAGGTGGGCTTGTCAGCGTGATCTTAAGGAATCTGAAGAGGCACCTTGAAGCATTATTTCGTTTTTCAAAGAGCAAACATAACACCGCGAAGCCTCGGCAGCCCACGCGTCACTCTAACTACAGCCGATGTGCTGCGATTCATAATCCATCAGCAAGTGTCGGGTTTGTATTCAATGAGCCGCCGTATTTATTTTGTTTTCTGGCGGTGTGTTGGTGCTTGCGTTCCCTCAGGATGGTGGATGTTCTTCAAACAGACAGACGTAGTGAAGTCGAACGATGTGGCCGCTGCAGGAGCTGGGCGCTGTCAGAGGTTGCCGTGCAGTTATTGCTGACCACTTCGCACTCTGCCGTGAATGACAGGGTGGACACAGATGCTGTTGAAGAGTGATTCTGAAAAGTTTGTCTGGGTTTAATCATCTGTGAAATTGCATAGTCTGAGGCCAACTCCAGACGGACAGAGAGACAGGAATTCACAAGACTTCAAAACAAATATCCAGGAGTTTTAAATTCAGCTCACGCCGGCCTTCAGTCTGGACCATATTTTCTGTTGAAATAGGAGAGCTGAACACAAACAATCCACTTTTTCAGAAATTTTCACATTTAAGAAGCATGAAACTAGCAAATGTTTGGCTGTTTTGCTTTGAAAATTACTTAAATGATTATTTAATCACCAAAACAGTTACGTTGTAACAGAATCCACAGACCATGCAGTGATTAGTTTTATGGAGGAACTATTTTCTTTCTACTGCAATACAACCATCAACCGTATCACTGCGCAGCCTATAAAGCCTGTAGTTAATTTTGTGTATTTTCATTTGTTCCAGGTCATTCCAGTGTGAACTATCAGCCCCAAGAGACCCGCTCTCGGTTGTCTAAGACGGTGGAACATGTCCTACGAGACAACGTGGCGATACCCCACTACATGCATTTCATGGAACTGCAGGGCGCTGACCACCTGGTTCGCTTCTGGTTGGAGGCTGAGAGTTTCCGCTCGGCCAGCTGGTCGCGGGTCCGAGCACACAGCCTAAACTCTGTCAAACACAGCTCCTTGGCCGAGCCCGTCCCTGCCTCCCCGGGCAACTCGGAGCTCCCGGAGCTCGCCCAGAACACACCCAACGCTTTTTCGCGGGACAGTAGCAGCGAACGCCCGACGGAGCAGCGGGACTCCTCCAGCACGGACCTTAGACCCGGCACTCCACGAGCAGAAACTCCCAGCAGGCAGGCACCCTCCAGGACGGGGACTCCCTTCAAGGTGCAGTCGAACAGCACCCTGCGAGACCTCTCTGACAAACTCATGAAAAGTAAGACATCTCAGTGCTTCCCACAGAATCTATAATTGCTTTTTTCCAGATATCGCACTAAAGGGCAGCAGCAAAGTTCCTTCTGTATACTGTCCTCGTATTTTTACACAAAACGAACGAAGGCAGCGTCATTCTGCTCTAGTGTGTGATTAGACACTGTAACTCGGCATCCTGTAATCAAAAGAAGCTCGACGGGCGTGACAGGGTTTATTATCAGACTTTTTTAAGCTTGTGTGAATATGTGCGTTTCCCTTTTTTTTTGTTTAATCATTTTGTATCATTCTCTATTCCATCTTCAAAATTGGACTTTTTTGCCACATGTGAACACATGGCGGGTAAAACTCGTGAGTTATTTTTATCCCTCAGCAGCAGTTTGAGTAGCAGCGTGAATAATTGGATCATTTAATGCGATCAGAGCTGATCAGATCGATGGATAAGAGGAGAAGCAGAGTGCAGAGTGAGTGAAAGCAAACTTTTAGAACGAGCACAATGAACGGTTCGCCTGGTGTTCTGCTGCTCCGTCTGTGACAACAGTACACCCTGCACTCTGAGAATGTCATATAATAAAAAAACACATGGTATATATTTAAATAGTGCTAAAAAAATCTTTGTTACAGCAGAAGTTTTAATTGTGGCAGTCTGTGATCAGCTGTGTGTCTTTGTGTTTTTCAGGTATAGAGAAAGATGCAGTTACCATTTTCACAAAGTACATCTCTCCGGACGCTGTGAGGCCCATCCCCATCACCGAACAGATCAGAAACGATATCGTTGGTGAGACAGAATTGTGTTTTTAAAAAATCAGACACCACATTTTATGTGTTGCGACTGTAAGTGATACTTCTTAAATAATATCCCTCTGTCTTTCCTCTGTGCAGCTAAAATATGTGGAGAGGACGGCATGGTGGATCCAAACTGCTTCGTCATTGCACAGTCGGTAGTGTTCACCATCTTGGAGCAACAGTGAGTTTCTGTATTTTTTAGAGGATTTTTTTTTGCTCACACAGCAAGGTTTCCCTTGCCGTGTTTTGGCGTTAAGATTAAAGTGCAGCTTCTGTCCTCTGTCATTTTACCGCCCTGACATCCTCAGTAGCGCTGTATTCATCTCCCACTCGCTCTTTCATTTCCAGGCACTTTAGCGAGTTCCTGCGAAGCCATCATTTCTGTAAATACCAGATCGAAGTGTTGACGAGTGGCTCCGTGTTCCTGGCTGACATCTTGTTCTGCGAGTCAGCTCTCTTCTACTTCTCTGAGGTGAGCGGGCCCAGAGGTTCCCAGAACAGGATTTTTATCTCTTGTGTCGTGTCGCTTAAACACATTTTTACCCCTTTTCTGAATGACTCCTACACTGCCAGTTGAAGCATGTTTAGTCGATTTATGCACCCTGATGTCGATCAGCCAATAGGCAGAAAGTTGACTCCATGGCACACTTTGAATGGCAGCTTCCTCAATTTGCATAATGAAGAAGAAAGATGCTCGAAGACATGCATTAAAAAAAAAAGAAGAAAGAAATGAATTTGGGGAAATAAAAAGGGTGAAAAATGCAAAATGGAAATAACAGATTAACACATTTAAAAATGAATTAATATATTTAAAAATAAATGTTAAAATACAGATATACATTTAAAAAAGTATGCATACTTAAATAATTAAATAGATTAAAAATTAATAAATAAAAAATATATGCAAAAAATAAATAAATACATTTCAAAATTAATAAAAATAAAGGAATAAGTTTGGGGAAATAAATGAAGAGAAATGCAAAGAGAAATAATACATAAATATGTGCATAAGTGAATAAAAAAATGTAAAAAAAAAAAACCAAAACAAAATATATTTGAAATAAAATAAATAAATGTAAAAATTAATAAGTTAATTTTAAAATTAATCTAAATGAATAAATGAAAGGGAAAATAAAAAAAACTTTGTAAATTGTTTTGGGAATTGATACAAAGGTAAATAGTAATGAAGCAATTAAAAACAAATATACATTTTACATCACATTTTATCAGTTAATTAATGCCTATGTTCCTGTCTTTGATCCATTTAATAGCATATTAATTTATTTATTGAGTTTTTTTTTTTTTTTTTTTACATTTTGATTTTTGCATCTTCCATCCTCCACACACAAACTGTTTCTCCTCTTGGCTCCTCATTACACTTGTGTTCCCTCTGGCCACTATCACATAACAGTTTGTGTGTTTGTGCATTGACGTGTTCTCGAGGGAATTTCTTTTGTCACCGCAGCAATAAACTGAAAACACGGTAAACAAAACTAAACGCAAAATACCCTTTAGATGCTCCCTTTGCAATCTCCAAACCTTTTAGTTTAATGCGAAAGTGACAATTAACAGCAGAACTCCAAAACAAAAAAGAAATTCAAAGCTGTAAACATTTATTTTCCACGACAGGGAAATCGTAAAACCCTGCAGTGACTTTCAGTTGAATTGTTGTGTTTTTGTCCCTGCAGTACATGGAAAAGGAGGAGGCGATGAATGTACTGCAGTTCTGGCTGGCGGCAGACAACTTCCAGAACCAGCTTGCAGCTAAAAAGGGCCAGTATGACGGCCAGGAGGCTCAGAACGACGCCATGATCCTCTACGACAAGTAGGTTTTCTCTCAGCGCCTCTGCCGTCCTCTTGAGCTCCAGTTATTTTCCTAAAAAGATTGGGTTTGACTTCTTACTTGATACTTTGAAATCTGACGAGTTACTTAAAATATTCTTGGAAACCAATTGCCTTAAAAAAGGAAAGTAAATCTAACTATTAATTTTACTTAAATTTGTGAAGTTGTTGCAACTCAAAAATGACAAGTGAATTGATGTTGTGTTAGCAACTTAAATAAATTAAGTTAATCTGACCTAAGTTGGTCAGAACAGGATTTCACCAACGATGAAGTGAGTTCTGTTTTGTTATCATGTTTAAGAAAAAACAAATATGACTGACTAGTTTTCAGCCAGCAGAACACAGATATAAAGCACAGTAAACTAAGTTTACTCAACTTAATAAAACTTAGAAAGAGTGATTTAGTAAACTTGTTAGTTTTAAGTTGCAAAAACCGCACAAAATTAAGCAGGTAGAACTATATTTTTAGTAAACTTAGATATAAAGTAAGTATGAATTAAGAAAAATAGTTATATTTACTTACACTTTCTTAGATTTTATTAAATTAAATTAAATTAAATTATTAATTTTAATTTATTAATTTAATTAAAATCAACTTGGCAGATTTTACAGTCTAGAATTTATCACTTCTTAGAAAGTAAAGAAAAAGAAAAGACAGTTTAAGCTATTTTGTGTTTCCTGTATTAGACACTATTTTCTCAGAAATACTAGTAATATAGTTTTGTCATATTACAAGTAATAAAGCCACCTTTTTAGAACATAGGCTGCATAACACGGGGCGGCGCTACTACAGCCTCTTTAAGGTGCCACTTCTGCAAAGACAAAAAAAATTTAGGTTTCTTGTGAGTTTTATTGCATTTTGGGTATTGATTAAATTCCAAATAAAGGTGCCCTTTCCTGAACTTTATTGCTCTATTTCCTCTGCAGGTATTTCTCACTCCAGGCTACAAACCCTCTGGGCTTTGGCGACTCTGTGCGAATGGAGATAGAGTCGAATATCTGCCGAGAGGGAGGGCCGCTCCCCGACTGTTTCACCACTCCGCTCAGACAGGCCTGGACCACCATGGAGAAGGTCTGAATCTTAAATAACCACATACCTCATCATTTCCTATACGGCTCCTCTGTTACGCTCTTTTTCTATGTAGGAAAATAGGGAATATCCAAATATGTAAAATATATCACTTTAGGGGTGCTCAGTATTGGATTTTTGCAGATATCAGATATGCCGATGTTTTCGAACTCATTTTTTGTTGATTGCCGATAACGATGTTTGCACATATGACATAAAATACAATGCATTTGAAAATGTACACATTCATTTGGATAAAACATTAAAGCCACTTTAATCTGGTTTACATCTTAAAAATGCCATGTTTATTTTAATATAACAAATTTTAAACAAAACTGTGAAAATCCTCCCGCTTAAACCCTGTTAGACTTGAACAAATTGGCTTGATTTTTTTCAAAAGGTGATGAGCAAATTAACAAGAAATAACCCAAAAAATTAACAACAGATTTATAAAAAGTCATGAAACAATTATACAAAAATAAGCATAAAAAAGAAATAAAGAAAAAAATAGAAAAAAAAGAAATCACCCAGGAAAAGTGCTTTAAACAATTGGAATAATTCTTTAACAAAACTATTAAATTATTATTATATATTATGTTATGATAATTATAATTATAGCTTTTTGGACATGTATCCTTTGCCTTTTTAAAAAAATATTCTAAATCTAATTTCTTGCAATTTGCGAAACAGTTCTTGCAAAGTTGCTTGTTGCCTGTTTTCCCATGTTAAAAGAAACAAAACAAAACAAAAAAAACCCTCAAAACTAATTTGCTCAGACTGTTAACCACTTCTGAAAGGCATTTTAATACACCACAAAAAAAGTGATATCAATCCAGGTTTCAAAGGGTTAAAAGTCTTGGATGATGCTTCTGACAATAATCAAAACTGGTGCAAATTTGAACTATTTTTAAACTAATTAAAGTCACATAATTAAAGCATTATCTTAGCCTGTCATATTGGCACAGATGTTTATTTTTAAAGCCGTTACCCAGGGATACTGATGACATACCAATATTATTATGCATCCCTAAAAATATCTGCAATTAATTTACACTGCCCTTTAAAACATTTAATTAGATATTTTCTGAGATCATCAGCTTGACCTGTTTTCTTGACTTAAATAAGATTGAAGTTTTTGTTCTGTAAGTCGTTGACAAATTGCCCTCTTGTACCGCTGATGAATGCACCTGCCTCCAGTTAATGAAATGAAAGCTGTTGTTAGCACATAAAGGTCAATACCAAACTTCTGTGACTCGTGCACAAGAAATATTTCTCTGAGCTCATTATTCTCTCACAGAGTCACTGCTGTGTTGCGTTTGTTCAGGTCTACATGCCAGGCTTCCTGTCGAGCAACCTTTACTACAAATACCTGAGTGACCTCATCAACTCGGTGCGGGCAGACGAGTTTGTGAATGTCAGCACTCCAGGTCAAGGCGGGCCCGCGGACAACGACCGCTCAAGTTCAAATGTCAGCGAGGGCTCTCAGACTCAGGTGAACCCCAACTTTAACCCACATCTTCAGCCCCTGTGGGGATGTTCCTCCGTCTGCTGACATTTAGACCTGTTCAGCCTCATTACAGGAATAAGGAAGATATTTTTGTGAATGCCAAAAGGTTGTGATCATTCCTGTTGTTTTGTTGTGTTCATATATATAAAAAAACCTTACCTGTATTGCTGCCTAACATTCAGTTCATGGCAATTTTTATTTTATATGTTTTTTAATTGTATTTATTTTTTTTACAGGTAAATAATATACGCAAAACAATATCATGGCTTATAACTTCTCAAATAAATAAAAAAGGAGAAAATGTAATAAAAAAATAGAAATAATAACATTATTTTAAAAAATTAATTAAAATTTAAAAAGGATTGACAGTACATTTAGAAAAATGAAATATACACATGACTTGTGGAGCATATTCAGCTTATGAATTACGCTTCTCTTCATTCTTCATTTTTGTCTCTTTTCATGTTGTTTTGTGCTTCTTTGTAATGGCTTGTAACAAATATTTTATCCCTATGAAACTGATTTTGCAATGTATTTTTTACTGGAAATATTAATTTCAGATAAAACCTTAACTTTTAAATATGATTTTTTTAACCTAAATTTGATAATAATATAATAATAATAATAATAATAATAATAATTTTAATAATAATAATAATAATAATGATAATAATTTTAATAATAATTGTTATTATTCAATGGAAATCCAATTTCCATGTATAAAAATAAAACCAAACATAGATCCAGTCGTATGCCAAACTTCCTCAGCTGCAACCACAAGCCAACAGTCCTGATGTGGCGCTACAGCAGCTGTCTAAATTTTAAAAGTTTGAAAATTCATAACAAATCATTTATACATGCTACAGCTTTGTAATTCATACCAAAAGTCCCAATTGTGTTGAAACTTTTATACACTTCACTGTGGTGCAAATTCTGAAGTTCAACACACAAAAACTGTAAACTAGTTAAACGTATCTCCTCACACTTTTTTGGTTAGTTGACACCAAACTTGCGTCAGGGCGTCTTCAGACTGTCCTGTACAGATTTTTGATTGATCAAAAATTGAGTCAACAGTGAATCAAAATGTCAGAATTTTATCCCAAAACTGAATTTCTGACAATTTTAAGTTCTGCCCTCATGTAAGCTATTGCAGTCTGTGGGAAAAATGGCATCTTCAAACATCAATTTTTCACTTATAGAGCAAATCAATCTTTGTAAAAACAAAAGATTAACATCTCTGTGCTGTCTAGATGACGTCTGCAAATTCTCAAAGTTTTGTCCTGATAATTGAATTTTTGACAGCAGTTTGAAATCTGCCTTTCCATGCACAGACAGCTGATGTCCTGCCCCCTGGTGGTCGGATCAGTCATAGTATGACGCCATCTCTGGTTTCTCGCTTGGCGTGGGGTGAACTGTCCCTTTTAGTTGTTTTTGAAGCAGCCGTTTTGTAGAATATCTTCAATGGAGAGATTTCTGGAGTAGGAAATAGTTTTTGTTTTGTAAATTGTTCTAAAATAAATCTGTCATGTTCACACTACAGCAAGGTGCCAAAAGGGCAGCAATCAAGATCCTGAAAAACTTTGACGAGGCGATCACGGTGGACGTCGCCAGCCTGGACCCCGAGTCCTTGTACCAGCGACCGTACGCTGGGTGAGTTCTGTGTCTCCAGTGTATCGGAGGGGTTAAATTTGGGCTTATTCTGTATTTTAAATCATTTATTTAAATGTGCTTTTTAAATATATGTTGCGATTTGTCCTCCCTTGTTGTCTTTCATGCTTCTCTCCTTTTATGTTCTCTTGATTGCCTGCACGGCTGTTTGGCTTTAATGGTTGTAATTTTTTGTTTTTATTGACTCCCTCTTAAAGTGTTTTATGAACGTGCTTCGAAAAATCCTGGACAGAAATAACTCGAGAGAGCGATCTCATCGGAGGACAAAACTTGCAGATCAGTTGTAGAAATTGCAGTTATTGATTGGATACAAACACACACGGCGGCGTTTGAGTGTGTGCGCGCCCGAGGCTCGGTTTTGTTGCTTGTGCTCTGTCTTCTGTCTTCACGCGTCCTCTCTGCTCTCACCGCTCAGAAGGATGACGTTTGGGAAGGTGAATGAGATGGGCCAGTTTATCAGGGAGGCAGAGCCGGAGCCGGACGTGAAGAAATCCAAAGGCACGATACGCACACACACACACACACACACACACACACACACACACACACACACACACACACGATCTCTCTGTCTCATTATATTCGGAGTCTTTGCCCTCACTCTGTCACAGTTTATCTCACTCCTCCTTGCAGTGAAAACTCCAAAGTCATGAATATAAACCTCATTTAGCGGCTGCTCCTGTTCTCCTTACAGCTCAGAGCCTTTTGAAATATTTCAAATTCCCCTCGAACAAAAACCAGCCACTGCTCTTAAGATCTGACAACACAGAGAATCTTTTTTTATTATGTCTGTGGATCAGGGAAACTCAACTTGCTTTACAAAATGACAGGAAGCCAGCGGCCAGCTGCAGCAACGCCTCTCGGATTTTAGGATATTTGTATAATTTAAGGACGTAACTGGGATGTGTCTAGGATTTAAGGATGTTTCTTGGATTTTTGGACATTTCTTGGATTTTAGAAGTTTATAGGATTCAAGCATGTTTCTCAGATTTTAGGACATGTCTCTGATTTTTTGACATTTTTGGGATTTTAGGACATTTCTTGAATTTTAGAAGGTGTATAGGATTCAAGCATGTTTCTCGGATTTTAGGACATTTCCAAGATTTTAGGAAGTGTCTCTGATTTTTAGACATTTCTCTGATTTAAGGATCTATCTCTGATTTGAGGATATTTCTATTACTTTAGGACATGTCTTGGATTTTCGGACTTTTCAGGGATTTTTGAACATCTCTAGGATTTAAGGATGTTTCTTGGATTTTAGGACATTTCTCGAATTTTAGAATGTTTCTAGGATTTTAAGACATTTCTAGGACTTCAGGATATTTCACAGATCTTAGAAGCTTTATAGGATTCAAGCATGTTTCTCAGATTTAAGGACATTTCTCAGATCTTAGGACATTCTTCGGCTCTTAGGATGTTTTGAGGATTTTAGGAGGCGTAGGGGCTTAGGTCGGACCTCTGTCGGGGGGTGCGGGTGATTGTCCACTGGCACTTTTTTTGAAAAACAAGCTCTATTTTGATGCTGTTTTATGCTCTCTGGCACCTTATTGATACTAAAAGTACAAAATCAAATCTCAGTGGGACTCACTTTATTTTATTGTGAATTAGAAAATAGTTTGGGGGCCATGCGGCATAAGTCGAGTATCACTGCTCTCGAGCCATGAATATAAACCCTATCTGGTGGCTGCTCCCATTCTCCATACAGCTCATAGCCTTTTCAAATATTTGACATTTTCCTCGAACAAATAAAAAAACAGCCGCTACTCTTAAGATCCAACATTATTTATTATGTTTACAGAGCTTTATCTTGAGTACCGCACATTCTGACTGCAGAATAATCCAAACAGAAAGTAAAGTGTAATAAAGCACTGAATACTTTAATACGTCAGGATTAACCCAACTTGAGAAAGTCTCATTACCCTGCAGCAGTTTGAGTTCAGATTAAGAAACTGCAGTTAGTGTGCTGTTCACTGCGGCCTCTTTGACTCACTCAGACTTCCCTCTCTTCTCGTTCAGGTTCCATGTTTTCTCAAGCCATGAAGAAATGGGTCCAAGGCAACTCGGACGAGGTGAGGCTCAAGATGTTAAAATATTCAGCAGTATGAGGCACACAGTAAAGCTCTCAGTGGCACGTATTCACATTCACTTTGTGACGTCGACCCGTGACAGGTGATTCATTAAAGGGGGCCCGTTATTCTCATTTTCTGCTTCATACGTGTACTTTGGTTTATAATCGAACATGTTTACATTTAATGTCCAAAAACACTTAATCTCCCTCATACTGTCTGTGCTAAGGTTTTATTAATTCTGAATTTGTTGTTTTTTGTTTTTACTATTTTCTATCTTATGAAGTCATTTTTTTACCATATTTGGCATATGGAGAAAATACATATTGTTTCTACTGGAAGGACTGTCACAATCAATGTTGCTGCAAATCATTGACATATCCCAGGCTAAAAATATAATAAAAAAATAATTTTAAAAAATCAATATACTACTTGCTCCTCAGCAAGTAGTATATTGAGAATAATTACATTTTTACTTATTTGGTTTTTTTTTTTCATCTAAAAACATACTTGCATCATGACAAAAACCTGGCATTTAAAGAGTTGAAATTCTGAAAATTAATGAATATTTGATATTTATGATTAAGACTTATGTTGGCTAAAAAATAACTCAATGAAAGTGGAAAACAATTTTAATGTACAATATTTTTTAAAGCTTGATTTTGAAAAGTGCATTTTGTACGCAGAGCGGTATGAGTGCGTGTATTTGACGCTGCACAAACAATAATAATGTATAAAAATCAATGTTGCTGCTAATCATTGCTGTGTCCTAGGCTGTAATCATGAAAACAAAAATAATAATGATGATATTGATTTTTTTTTTTTTTTTTTTTGTTTTTCATATAAAAACAAAGTGGCATCATGACAAAAGTCTTGCATGTAAAGGGTTAAAATTTTAAAAATTAATGACTATTTGATATTTATGATTAGGACTGATGTTGGCTAAAAATATAGATTCATTGAAAGTAGAAAATAATTTTGTTTAATATTTTTTAAAGCTGAGTGAGTATAATATTAAAGCGAGCCTTAAGAACATCTGACATTGTAACATTTAATGAAAAATAAGCAAATAAGGAAAAGCATTATAGCCTCATTAATAAGAATATGTAAATCTGTGGTTTAAGTTTCTGTTTGTGTCGTGACTCTTTAGGCTCAGGAGGAGATGGCGTGGCAGATCGCCAAGATGATCGTCAACGACGTCGTCCACCAGTCAAACCACGACAGCCCCGGCAAGTCCACCAAGGTACAGAGCGTCACTCAGTCCTCCCTGAACGACTGCGGCTTTTCTCCAAACACAAACAAACGTTTTCTTTCTCTTTTTACTGAGTTAGGTGTTAGTGGCCTTCTCTCTCCAAGCCCTCGTTTAATCACAGATTCATCTGGAGATGCCGCAAAAGTGAATTTAAAAAAAAAAAAAGAAGCCAAAAAAGGGACCAATGAAGTAATTACAAGTACAGATATGAACCTATAAAAATACATTTTTAAACAGGGAAAAATTAACTCTGTATATAGAAGAAGGTGGGAGTAAGATTTACTGGTCATTTTTTAAAAAATCGAGTTTAAAAAATGAAATATATTTTGGGGTGTTTCTTCATGATATTTTATATATAAAATAAATATATTTATAATATATCTAAATAATAATATAATAATAATAATGAATGATGATGAATGATAATAATAATAATAATAATAATAATAAATAAAAGAATAAAATGAATTTACTATAAATAAATGAATAAAATGAATTTTCTATAAACAAATAAATAAAATGAATTTTCTACAAACAAATAAATAAATAAATAAAATGAATTTACTATAAATAAATAAATAAATAAATAAAATAACGTTACTATTAATAAATAAATAAAATGAATTTACCATAAATAAATAAAATAAAATAAAGTTACTATTAATAAATAAATAAATAAAATGAATTTACTATAAATAAATAAATCTTGAATAAATCTCTGAAAATAAATGTACTATTAATAATTGAAGAACGTACAGGTGTAATATGCTCCATCCAGCTCCATCTCATTTTTTTAAAAACATGCAGTCTGACAGCAGTTGTAATCTTTTCCATGCTAAGCGAGTGTTTTCTTTCGTGTGTGTGCAGTTATGACCCCACTGAGGAACCAAAGGACCGTCGCTCCCTGCAGACGCCGGCACGCAGGGTTCACCCGCAAAAAACTGCATCACTCTGAGAACGAACAAGGCATTTTATCACCTCCCGATTTATCTGCGCGCACGTGCGTGCGTGCGTGCGTGCGTGAGTGAGTGAGTGTGTGTGTGTGTGTGTGTGTGTGTGTGTGTGTGTGTGTGTGTGAGTGATTGGCCACGCATGGGCTAACGGAAGAGCGGATCATTGCTCCGATCTTCCATCATAACACTATAAAGGTACTCGTGTAGTCGCCAAAGGTGAAGCGCATCCGAGGAAGGAGACGTTTAAAGAGAGCCGGCACGAAGAAGAAGCAGCATGTGAGTCAGGACCGCCGCTGCGACGCTGTAGCCATATCTGAGACACGCATCTGGGACCTACGGAGGACGTGAAGTACCTGCACTCCCTCATGACGCACCTCCACACACCTTTTTTTTAACCATTCCTTGTTTTCGATGATCTCTGAAGGGGTCGGCCACGTTCAGCACATGAACATCAGCATTGTACAGATTTTTTTTTTGCTTCCCTCAGCCTGCCCCCGGAGTCGTGTCGTCTGCTGTTTTGGCTGTTTTTACGTACTGTAGGACTTTTCGGAAATGTGACAATGAAACAGAAGAAGAGCCGGAGATTCTGGCTGACCTCCTGTATGAACCTCGTTGCACCTTTACAGAGCGTAGAAGAAGAAATACTCCCTAATAAAGTGCTCCAGTTGTGTTGGAAAACTCCAGACTCCATGTCCTAAATGTTCTATATATATAAATATATATATATATGTAGATTTCTGGTTTACCCCATAAAATATTAATGTTAGTCCTTTTTATGGTGATCGCTGTGTTTTTTTTAATGCGTCGCTGAAACGTCAGTGATGAGCGGACTGTTCAACTGGAAAGTGTGCTCAGTGATTTATTTTTTTTATTTTCATTTCTTTAGAGCCTTACCAAGATGTGGAAAAGAACCAGAAAAGACTTTTGGTACTATGTACCACTAATGTTTTCTGACATGTACGTGTACTTAATCTATAATATATTTAAATTGTGTTTGATTTAAATACATATATTATGAAATGTTTGTCTGTCCTCTTTTTTTTTTTCTTTGACATATTTTATCTTCTTTATCTTCATTTATCATGTTTTTTTTTAATTTATTTGCAATCTTAAGTTTACAAAATGATGCAACAACACTTTGTGCCGCCTTTAGACGCCTTTTCCAAGTATTTAAACTTTTAAACCATGAGCAAATTGGTCTTATTTTTTTCAAAAACATGGGAAAAAGGCAGTGAGCAACTTAGTGAGAAATGTTTAACAAATTGCAAGAAATGTGTACATACAATTTGAATAAATAAAAAAACTTGGAGAAAATGAAAAAAGCTAGGAAAAAATTATCAGAATTACATACATGAAATTATGTTCCAGATAATTTCCCTTTTCTTTTTCTTTTTCTTTTTCCCTTTTCTTTTTTTTTTTTTCCTAATTATCTGGTAATTTTCTTGACAAAAGCTTGTGGAAAATTGTCCAAATAGAAAAAGAAAAAAGCTAAGAAAAAGCTATATTTATAACTAAATATCATGTTTACATTTTTAAAATTATGTTACAAGATCATAATTGTCAAGCAGGTTATTTCCTTTTTAAATTAATTTGTTTTTTATTTATTTGTTTATTTATGTCAAATTTTCTGGTAATTTCTAGTACTTTTTACTAATCACTGGCAAAGTTTTGGGCCGTTTCTTTTGTTGCTCATTGCCTTCCTGCGTTATTTAAAGAGAACAAGTCTGTTTGCTCGTCTTTGAAAGGGTTAAAAATGAGTGGAAAGTGACAGAGCCAGCTCACTATTATCACCTCTGACCAGCTGGGGGCAATGTTGACTGTGTTGCTGTGTTAGGGTCAAATATAAGAAAGATTATTTCTGACATGACAATAAGCACTTTCTGTTTAACAGGCTCAGAAAAATCCACAAATTGTAATGAACATTTCAACTGAAAGGGCACAGAGGTCACATTCAGCAGAGCATTTAAAATTTGGATTATTTTTTAGAGGTCTCATGGTTGAAGGTACCTCTCGCTGTGAAGTATTAATGACAGTAGATCATTTAGAAAAATACAAATAATAATGAAGTAACTTATACAATTGTGTGTATTGCAAGGACAAAATGAGCCCACTACTTCAGCTTATTTGTGTGATAAATATTTATCACTTAAGGGACTGTTCTCTATTTATCAGAGGAGGGGTTTTGCTGGGGTGTGACTTTTTTTTAAATCCTTAATCTAAACATACATTTTGACTTTAGGAAAATACATGACCCTCCCTACACTATACATTAAGATTTTTTTGTTTTTTTTTAAATTATCTTTTGATGTTTTAAAGTGAAAAGTTGAAGAAAAAATGTTGGTGTTAAAAAAAAACAAAAACAAAAGAAGAACTTGTTTATGCTAACTTGTTTATGCTAGTTAGTTTGTTAGTTTGTGTTTTTGGCTTAATGTATTTGAGATGTAGAAAATGAGTTTGATATAATGTTTGTCGCACATTTAAATATTTTTGGCAATTTCTTTATTTTAAAAGTTTTGGTGATTTTTAATTTTTTTTAAAAGTTTCCTTTCAATTTTTTTTCCAACAGTTTTGGTAATTTAAAAAAAATAGTGACTTTCTATTCTTTAAACACTTTTGGCAATTTACTTTTTTATTTTTACATTTTTTTTCTCTAAAAATCATGCCTTGCAAACTTGCAGGCATGTTAAAAAAAAAAAAAAAAAAAATCGCAAAATGTACAGATTTTGATCACAGCCAGAAGTGTATTGAAATGATCATTTTCCCAAAGTCACTTCGTAGCTTTGGGAAGGGTCAAAGAAAAACCAACCACCCTAAAAGCGACCCCCTTCTCCTCATAAATAACCAACAGTCCCTTGTCTGGGTCGCAAAACGCTGTTTCATTGTTGTTGCAGACTGAGGCTACCTGCACGTGCAGAGGCAACGCCCACTTCAATCCAGACTGACAGATCCGTCCTGAGCTCTGATTGGCTGAGCTGCTGTATCAGTGTAACAATGAACACAACAATAGTCACTTTTGCTGCACATGATGATACTAAGAAGTATTTGTTTTGCAGATAATATTGATAATTAACTGATATTAAAAAAAAATTGATCAATAATTTTATATACTGTTTTTATTACAATTATTTGTCTTCATGTCTTAATGAAAACCGCATTAATGCACATAACGCCGCATTAACGAAGTGCAAAGCGCATTTGAGCCATTTGGACAACAACCTGCGACCAGACGATTTTTGACAAGGTAAAGGAGACATGTGCAAAATACCGGAAGAGTAGGTATTGCCTTCAGAATAAAAGTGTTTTTTAATCAATTACGCTTAATAGATGTCTTGCCAAAGGAGTAAAAGTAAATAAATAAATAAATAAAAAGAGTAATAAACTTGATAATAATATTATAAATCATATTATATTATTAATTATAATAACAAATAAGAATTATATTATATATATTATTATTATTATTTAAAAAATCTATACAATCAATCAAAGCAGTTACACAGAAAAGTAGCAAATCTTTAAGTTGGAAAAGCTGGAAGCTTAAAATATTTTTGCATGAAAAATTCTGTAAACGATGATCAAAATTGTTTCCAATTAATTTGCCGTCAACTGATTACTTTTTTTGTTTCAAATAATCACATCTGATTTTTATGTGCTGTTATTGTTTATTGATTGTTTTTTGTATATTATCCTTGTGAAAAACATCAAATAAAATGAGACTAAATAGATTTTCTTCTACTGTAATATTTATAATAATAATAATAATAATAATAATAGTCACAATCTGAATTAATAACTTTTACTATAATCTTTTGTTTGTAAATGATCATATCTTCTATTTTTGGTATATTAACCTTTCTTAACAATAATAATAATAACAATAATATTCTAAATAATATATTTATATTTTCACTTTGATTTTTTGTTTTAAAATGATCTTCATACGTATTTTGTGTCTTGCTATTGTTAACTTTTTTGTTTTTGTTTGTTTATTTTCTTCTTCCTAAAAAAATGGAAAGATAAAGACATTAGAAAGAAATAAGAAATTGTGTAAATTTAGTATTCTGATGTGGTGACCCTTCACTTTTAATTATTCAAATGTATTCCTTATTTTGGTGTGTCGCGCCTCCTTCCTCAACATTTTAATTTGAAAATCGCGATCGGAAGCTCTCTTCTTTTTAACCCTCGCGCGCTTCCCGCTACCCAGCAGCACTCTGCGAGAGACGCCAAGTGAGGTGCTGTCCGTGTGGAGTCCACAGAGAGGAGCAGAGGACGAGGAGGGACAGCGGCCGTGGGACATGTCCAAACTGTCTGCAGCTCTGAATTAAACACGCTCCTCCTCCACCTGCGCTGGTATGACAACTGCGCGTGCAGTTTTGGGTGTGACAAACATTTCGCGCGCGTCGGTGTGTCACGTTTGGGCATTTCTCCAGCAGACTGAGTGGCGGTGGAGACGCGGATGACTTGACTTTTTACTGCGGCATCACCTCTCCCGTCTGTCCTCCTGCTGATGGACGTTGTCTCGGCGGTTTGTCCGTCCAGAGCAGATGTCCCGGACACACGCGTGCAGGCGCGCTGCTGATTGACCTGCTGGTGCTCCTCGGCGAGCTGAAGTTTGCAGTCTTGAAGGCGTGAGCTCCAAATGCAGTCGCTCCTCCTGGGCCGGGAGAAGAAAGAAGAAGAAGCCGGGTTCGGGATCGATCTGGGTCTGTCTCCGGGCTTTGCGCCCCACGCCGCCACCATGTTCAGCTGCGTGGGCTGCTTCTGGGTGCTCCTGTCCTCCGCTCTGGTCGCCGTCTGCAGCTTCAGCTTCATCTCACCTGCCTGGATTGTAAAGGACCAGCTGAGGAACAGCCACCACCAGCAGCACCAGCAGCACCAGCAGCACCAGCACGGCGGCAGCAAGGACTCGGTGAGCTTCGGGTTGCTGTGGCACTGCTCCGAGTCTCTGGACCACATGTACCGCTGCTACACCTTCGGGGGACTGGGCAAATTTGCAGAGATCCCCTCCAGCTCCTGGCAGGTGAGTAAAACAAACACACCCATCACATCCAGCCCAGCTCAGGTGCGGGGCGCAGAGCACGAGGGGCGTCCAGGTGTGAAGATCCAGAGCAGCAGCAAACCTTTTGGGAGCAAAACAAAGATGATTTCATCATTAAATCAAGAAAATTTACACCTGGTTAACCCTTTAAAACCTGGACACACGTCAAGTAAAACGCAAAGGTCACGTGCGTTTAAACCTTTAAACGCAGGTTTGGTTTGTCCTTTGAAAAATGGCTAAAAAGACAACCAGCGATATAATAAGTAAAATAATTTAAAAAAGAATGTGAAAAAAGTCCAGAAAACTATATTATAATTGTAATTATCATAACAATTCTTAGCTATTTTATTAATTTATTTGAATTTATTTGTTGTGTTGTTTCACAATGTTTTGAGAAATTATTAGAGGATTATAATTTAAAAAATAGTGAAAATGTCAAGAAGATTTTAAAGTTATTAATATCAATTAATATTATGAACTATTTACTACTTATTATACTACTATTAGCCAATATGCTTAGGTTTAAAAGGTTAAAAAAAAGGACTCTTGATTTAAGACCAAAAAGGCAAAGTGCAAAAAAATATGAAAAAAATGACCTGAAAAGTAGTTTTAAAAGAGGCAGAGAAATTATTAGAACACATGATAATAATAAAAAACAAGGAAAAAAAACAGAAAAATATATTTCTAATTTTCACTGTTGTAATTATTGTTAACAACTATCTAATATCTTTATTTATTCATTTTGTTGTTTATTTTACCTTCTTTTCAACTTTTTGTCTATTTTTTGCAAAATTTCAAGTAATTTTCTTCAAGCTATATTACGGAAACAAGGAAGCTTTTTTTTTTTTTTTTTTACATTTTTTTGCTTCTTTTTTTTTTTTTTTTTTTTTCTTTCTTTTTTTTTTTTTTTTTTGCAAATTTTTAGATAATTTTCTTTCTTTCACTTTTTACTAGTTTCTTTTCATTTTTGGGCCATTTCTTATTGAGCTGCTCATCGCCCTCTTTCCATGTTTTTGAAAGAAATCAAGCAAATGTACTAAAGTTGCAAAGGTTAAAGAAAATTTACTCTTGATTGTAGACATTTACTCAAACACGTTGATTTTACATGCATAAAAAGTCATTTTGTTGTAGTTTTAAATACTTGTAAAGCCCTCTCTCATCAGCTGGTATCCACAGGGGTTGATTTGGTTCTTGAGATGTTTTTGGACGTCTGCAGCGACTCACGATGAAGCTCTGCTCGCTCACACGCCGTACGCAGTCATCTCAGTGGCTCCCAGACTCCTCCTGAGTCAACTTTTCAGGATTTGGTGATGATGCAGTCACAAGAAATGATTCATTGATCTGCTTGTGCATCATACAGCGAGCAGCATCTGCAGCCCAGCACGCCGCGCGCACATCAAAGCTGCGAAAAGTGGCTCCGGTTTGGCAGGCTGCTCACCGATCGGGGCTCCCCACCGAGCAGGAATTTCAATTTTCGTCTCTCTTCGTTAAATTGAACCCGGTTAGCGAAATATGCGAGGGGCTGGATCGGACCGCGCTGCTCTCTCCCCGCCTGTGGCGCACGCAGCTGCGCGGTTACACCCACAGACGCAGACGGGGGTGTTTGAGGTCGGTGGGACGATGCGAGGTCCTGGAAGTTTGGAAAATGTTGCTGAGGCGGTGCGTTTTTCAAGCTTGTTAGAGCAGAAACAATCGGCCTTGTTCTTGTAAACTGGGACGTTGATTTTTCATGCAAGTTGTGGGATAATTCCAGGATGTTTGGACCTCCCCAGCCCTGCACCCTCCTGCTCCGCTGCACCACCTCTGGAGTTATGATTTATGCATGAAGGGGAATTAGCATTTGAAAGGGAGATATTAATAAGTGTGTGATTGTAGCTGCAAGTATCTGCAGGGAGGGGAAGAGTGCAACGCCTTGGAGTCTTTTCCAGGATTTGTACGGTCATTAAAAACCTGGAAAAGTCATGGCTTTCTTTTGGAAAACTGAATGTACTCTGAAAGTTTTGGAAAAGTCATAAAAGTTTCCTCACAAACCAGCATAGTAGCTGATTTTTTCAAGGACTGTTGGCAATGCGACAATCCAAGGATGTTTTTTTGAAATTTTTTTTTTTTTTTTTTTTTAAAATTAGCAGATTTTGAAGGCATGTTTTATTTAAAAATCACTAAAAAGTTTTAAAGAAAAAACTTATCATCAAAAATATTCTCTTCACCAAAAAAATAAATAAATAATGGGAAAAAAATCATAAATAAAAAACAATAAAACAAAAAACATCACCAAAATGTTTGCCTTAAAAATCACTAAAAAAAATTTAAAGAAAGAAACTAACAGCACATTTTTTTCATCACCACATTTTTAAAAAGAAAATAAAAATCACCAAAATGTTAATTTTAAAAATCAGGTTTATAAAAAAAAAATGAAAAAAAATGAAAAAAAGAAATAAAATCACAATTTTTATATAAAAATAGTAATAATAATCACAAAAAAATTTAAAATTAAGAGATTGCTAACATTTTTCAAAGAACTTGAAGCATGTGTACATTATAGTGATGAAAAAGAACATAAGGAGTATCGATGGTCGTTTCAGAGGAGGTTTGGTCTCTAAAATTCGCCTCAAAGTCATAGAAAAGTCGTGTAAATTTCTCGGTAAAGTGTGTACGGACCCTGTTTTTCACAGGTCGGGAGCTGACAGGACGTCAGAGAGCAAAGTTTGATCTCTGCGTCATCTCACTGAGATTCACACGTTAGCGACCACAGTCGAGTAAACTGAAAAACTGACTGAGGCTCATTTGGCTGAAATCGGAGCTTTTTTTGTTGGTCATCCAGACGCCACCGACTCAGTCAGTGGGTCCGGTTATGAGCTCCTCTTCCGGGTTGTTGGTGAGCGTGAGGCTGATGGAAGCTACACGTGTTATTACAGCGGTGAACCCGAGCACGCCATCCTGCTCCCGCAGCCATTAATAAAGGTGAAGGGGCCATTAAGTTTTCATCAGAGCCACTTTATTACTCCGCCACTCCTCGCTGATGTGCACGCCGTTCTGCTGATGCCCTCCATTTTCAACAACTTGTCAACAACTTGCACAGAAACACAAACCTCACAGGCAGCACACACACACACACACACACACACACACGCACACACACACACACACACACCTCAGCAGCCATTAGTCCAGAGATTCCCGACTTGTTTTGCTTTGGAGCCACTTTCGCTAAATGACAGGAGGCCAGGGGCCAATCACAGCAGCCCCATACATGTTTCTATAAATGTAGGATGTTTCATGGATTTTAGGGCATTTTTAGGATCCTAGGACATCTGTGGGATTTAGAACGTTTATAGGATTTTAAGATTTTTTTAGGATTTTAGGAAGTTTCTTGGATTTTAGGACGTTTTGAGGATTTTAGGACATTCCTAGGTTTTTAGGATGTTTATTGGATTTTAGAACATTTCTAAGATTTGAGAAGCTTTCTCAGATTTTGGGAAGTTTGTAGGACTTAAGAACGTTTCTAGGATTTTAGGACGTTTCTTGAAATTCAGCATGTTTCCAGGACATTTCTAGGATTTTAGGACATTTTTAGGTTCGTGGGACATTTGTGGGGTTTAGGACGTTCCTAGGATTTTAGGATGCATTTAAGATTATAGGACATATTTAGGATTTTAGGACGTTTATTGGATTTTAGAAACATTTCTAAGATTTTACAATGTTTTGAGGATTTAAGGACATTCCTGGGGTTTAAGGATGTTTCTAGGATTTTAAGATGTTTATTGAATTTAGAACATTTCTAAGATTTCAGAAGGTTTCTCGGATTTTGGGACGTTTGTAGGAATTTAGAACGTTCCTATGATTTTAGGACCTTTCATTGAAATTTAGCATATTTCCAGGATTTTAGGACATTTTCACGATCCTGGGACATTTGTGGGATTTCGGACATTTCTAGGATTTTAGAATGCTTTTAGGATTATAGGAAATTTTTTTTCTAAGGTTTCAGAAGGTTTCTCGGATTTTAGGACATTTCCTGAAATTCAGCATAGTTTCATGATTTTAGGACTTTTCTAGGATCTTAGGACGTCTCTAGGATTTTAGGACATTAGGGGCTTATGTGGGACTGCTGTCGGAGATGGGGGGGATCCTCCACTGGCAAATTTTGATAAACAAGCTTTATTTTGGTGCTTATTTTTGCACTCTGGCATAGTGGGAATCACTTAGAGAACAGATCGGGGGGCCACCCGGCACACTATCGGGGCCCAGATTTGTCCTGCGGGCCGTAAGTTGAGTATCACTGCATTAGTCCGACTCTGTGTTTGTGTTAGTAGAAGAAGACACCTATCAGTGTGTATCGAGCTCTGCGGTCTCCATCAGAGTGGAAGAGTGTACTCTGAAAAGACGAGATGAGCCCTGCGGATGCTGTGCGAGTGAACCG
Organism: Plectropomus leopardus; assembly: GCF_008729295.1. Taxonomy (NCBI): domain Eukaryota; kingdom Metazoa; phylum Chordata; class Actinopteri; order Perciformes; family Serranidae; genus Plectropomus; species Plectropomus leopardus. The sequence continues at coordinate 2,304,490 of NC_056475.1, read as the reverse complement.
AGGGGAGGATGAGGACAGGACAGGGAGGAGGAGGAGGAGGAGGAGGAGGAGGGGGAGGAGGCTCCCTGAGAGGCTGGCCTACTTATGCTGTAGTTTCTCTGGGTTTTTCTGTTGTCGCTTCATGTTGTCAAAAGCTTTTGCTTGGACCGCGCTGCCGTCCAGTGCTGCTGGCGCTCAGGAGCACGGAGCGGTGCTGATGGGCCGTCGCCAGGCTGGCAGAGCGGCTGCATCCGTTTAGCCACACACAGACAGACAAACCCCCGAAATGACACGTGAAAGAGGCAAACAAACACAAACGTATGTAGAGTTCATTTCATATGAGGAAGATGGTCAAGATAAGAAAGATTCAGATTACAGCGTGAGAAAGCTGATTTCTTGCGTCACTTTTGTTTGTTTATTCATTTATTTTTATGTTTTTTGGATGAAGTTGGTGATGAAGGGTTTGACTTTAATATTGTTTAGAGGTTCACTCTTAAGACGTCTGTTAGGTCTGTGTGTGTTTAAGGTTACCCAAATAAGGTGTTTTTTATCCATATTTATTTGACTTTTCAGGCTTTTGCGTTTCATTAATGTCAAAACTGACAACTTTTAGCTCGTGTTTCCAGTTGGTGTCATTGTTGACGGGTCGACAGATTATCGGCCTGACCGATTATTGGGGCCGATATTCGGCATTTTGCAGATTATCTGTGTCGGCATTTTATTTTAACGAATGGAGCCTCTGGAGATCAGGCGGCAGCGAGAGTTGCACTGTAAAAGCAACGCAACCAATCTGAACCCTGATGGCGTCATCGCTCTGTCGCCATCAACGTGTACATATACGTGTCTGTTTCCAACCTTCGGATCGATTCAATCACGACCTGGAAGTTAACATAAATGCTATTTGCAGGCTGTGAAATGGTCTTTCCTGTAACTCGGCGTAATCCCTGATCCATAAAAGTGTTTTCCAGTCGATCAGTGCGGCGCATTAAGCTCCTTGCAACTGCGAAAGCGATTGAAAACTCTTCTGCATGGTGGTTTTCCACATAAATTATTCCTTGTATTACTTCTGCTTGTTTCTGCTTGTGATTTTTTCCATCAGAGGAGATGCACAGTGGCGGCGGCGGTGGCGTGCGAGCGCATTTGGCGTGCATGCACACAGGAGCGTGCAGGAGTCGGAGGAAGTGTGAAAGTGTGTGTGTGTGTGTGTGTGTGGTGCTGCCAGGTTGAACGTGTCAGTGGGAGAGGTGTACTGTGAGCTGCTGCGAGGTAAAGTGTGAAGGAGGAGGAGGAGGAGGAGGAGGAGGAGGTCGGCTGCCAGGAAACATTTTCACCTTAACATGTTAGCAGCTTATGTGCTTCCAGCTGCTTCACAGCACTAAACACCAGAGCTGGATCAGTTTGGCCTCTGTGGTAACCAGCCAACAGCTCACACGAGTGTGTGTGTGTGTGTGTGTGTGTGTGTGTGTGTGTGTGTGTGTGTGTACGTGTGCGTGTGCTCGTCCTCTCGACTGTACGTGCTCGCTGGCTCCGTGGCAGCACGTGCGTCCTCGTGCAGTCCGTGCCCGCTGAATGTCAAGGTCGTCCTGTTGCCTAAATGAGTCGTGGCCGAGCTCCAGCGACACTGATTGGAAAATGTCTGTCCTCGTCTCTTGTCCGTCTGCGCCGAAAATGCCGCACGAAGAGGTGAAACGGGGGGGGGGGGGGTTGACTCCACAGAAATCCTCCGACACACGAGACAAAACAGTCGTCCCGTGTTGTCTTCGTGCCAGGAAGATGAATTATAGACGTTAGCGGAGATGTCTCGGCGTGCCTAATTGCCAGCTACCTATGAAGAACACTTAGCGGAGCAGAAACTCCGCCGCTCTGAATGTCATTTCACCACTCAGTGAGCCAGAACTACTTTTAAGTAGATAGATAACTCATTTAATGGAAATCACTTAGGATTCTTTGGTCTGGCTGCTGCTCAGCTTTTGTCTTCGCCCTCCGTCATTAATATCTCCACGACTTTGGCAGTGAAAGAGCAGGAACAAGGCTTTGTTTGCATTGTTTTGGTTGTGTGTGAGGAAGTTGTTTTAGCGGGACCATCGCAATCATTTTTATGTCTCCGCGTGTTATGAGGAGTTTTTTCAGGTTGTTCTTCCCTCCGTCTGTTTCTTGTGAACGTGATAACTCAAAATATCCTGGAGGGAATTTCTTTAAATTTGGCACAGAGGTTCGCTATGACTCAGCAACGTACTGATGAGTAAAAATGTACAGAGTCCGTGTCCTTGCCGCAGCGGCTGCGGGCTTGATTGCGGCCTAGGCCCTTTGCTGCATGTCGTCTCACTTTCCTATCAATTAAAGGCATAAAAGCCCAAAAAATAATCTTTAAAAGTCCTAATTTTGGGCGTCCGGTGGCTCAGTGGCTAGAGCAGGCGCCCCATATGCTGAGGTTGTGGCCCTTTGCGGCATGTCGCCCCCTCTCACTCGCTCCCCCTCTCAATCTTAAAGCTTCCCTATCTATTAAAGGCACAAAAGCCCGCAAAAATAAGATAAAAAAGCCCTAATTTTACCTGTTACCATGCTGAACCGTAGCAGCATGTTCATGTCTCTGATCTTGAAGCAATAATCTGCACTTTTTTGGTTGCAGTGCTGTTTATTGACTAAATTTTAGGTTATTGCACGTAAATCCTGCAGTACGTTTTATTTTACGGTCTTAAAAAATACGTGCTGTTTACATTTTGTGAAATTGGTAGTTTATCTCGTGTGTGCACCTTGAACTAATGACTAAGGATAAAATCTGGACCCTGTGGCTGAACCACCGTTATGGACCAAATGATTAATCGAGGAAAAAAAATCAATAGATTAGTCAATGTGCTCGCTGCAGCCGCGGACAGTTTTATTAAATTTCCTGACAGCTCTGACATTGGTTAAGATGTGGAAATGCTGAAAGGAGTGAAAGCAGCGTGGTTGAATATTTCTCTTTAATAACATGTGACATGTGCTGGTATGCAGTCTGTGGACAGCAGGTTACGGAGACTGTCCACTGTGCCGCCTAATAACAGCGTGATGGACAATGTCTGGCCTTTATCTGTCTCAACAACATGAGAGAGAACTGAAGGCTCTTTGCTCTCAGCCGACCGCGGGGGCCGCGGGGCCCACAGGGTCCGTGCACACATTCCCGAGGGAGTCAATGTATTCGCTGACAAATACGGCGGCTCAGCGGGCGAACAGAGGGCCGCGAGACCTCCGCTGAACAGAGACTCGTCCTTGATGCGAGCCGGAGCTGCTCCTCAGATTTACTGTAGCAGTAAAGCGTCTCTCTCCTTTCATGCTGATGGGAACCTCTGCGGCGAAAGACATTTGTGTGGAAGTGTGTCCGCCTGTGAGACACGATGTTATGAGCTCTAATGCACATGTTGTATTCCCGCCTCGCCCCGCGGGGAGCCCACTGCCCAAAGAAAGACACGGGAGACAAAAGGAGGACTCGTCTGGCTGCTTTCTGCCGTCGACCTCATTCTGTTTGTATTTGTTTTGCTTTGGGGCCACTTTTGCAAAATGACAGGAAGCCAGGGGCCAGTTGTTTATGGGAGTTTAGGACATTTCTGGGGTTCAAGGACGTTTCTAGGATTTCAGGAGGTTTATAGGATTTTAGGGGGTTTCTAGCATTGCAGGACATTTTTGGGGGATTTCAGGGCAGTTTCTAGGATTTTAGGTGCTTTCTGGGTTCGGTGATTTCTTGGATTTTAGGACATTTGTAAGGTTTTAGGATGTGTTTAGGATTTAAGGAGGTTTCTAGGTTTGTAGAAAATTGCTCAGATTTTAGGATGCTTCTTGGACTTTCGAAAGTTTCTTGGATTTTTGGAGGTTTCTAGGATTTTAAGACATTTCTAGGATTTTAGGACGTTTCTAGGATTTCAGGAGGTTTCTGGGTTTGGTGATTTCTTGGATTTTAGGACATATCTCTGATTTTCGGATGTTTCTTGAAATTTTGAAAGTTTCTAGAATATTAAGACATTTCTAGGATTTTTGGACGATTTGGGGATGTGAGGTTTATAGGATTTGGGTTTTTAGGTGATTTCTTGGATTTGTAAGGTTTTAGGATGTGTCTAGGATTTAAGAAAGTTTCTAGGTTGGTAGAAAATTGCTCAAATTTAAGGATATTTCTTATATTTTAGAAAGTTTCTCGGATTTCAGGAGGTTTCTAGGATTTTAGGAGCCTTCTGGGTTTGGTGATTTCTTGGATTTTAGGACGGTTCTCTGATTTTAGGATGCTTCTTGGACTTTCAAAAGTTTCTAGGATTTTAAGACATTTCTAGGATTTTAGGACGTTTCTGGGTTTTTAGGTGATTTCTTGGATTTTAGGACATTTGCAAGATTTTAAGATTTTCTAGGTTTGCAGAAGATGCTCAGATATTAGGATATTTCTTGGATTTTAGGAAGTTTCTAGAATTTTAAGAGGTTTCTAGGATTTTAGCTAGCTTTTTTAAAAAAATTTTTATTTTAGAACGTTTCTAGAATTTTAGGAAGTTTTTTTGTATTTTAGGATATTACTAGCATACTAGGGCATTTCTGTGTTTTTTTTTTTGTATTTTAAGGATTTTAGGAAGTTTCTTGGATTTTAGGACATTTTGAGGATTTTAGGACATTGGGGTCTGAGCTAGGACCTCTGTTGGGGGTTTGAGGGATCCTCCACTGACACATTTGTGATAAACAAGCTCTATTTTGATGCTGTTTTATGCTCTCTGCCACTTTATGTATACTAAAAGTACAAAAACAATTCTCAGTGTGAATCACTTTATTTTTGTTGTGAATTAGAAAATGGTTGGGGAGCCGGCCGGCACCATATCGGGGCACACTTTTAGCCCGCGGGCCGTGAGTTGAGTATCACTTGTTTAGAGCATCGTGTAACGTGCTCTCTGCAGATACGCCCTCGCTACACACGAGTATGACTAGACAGAGAGATGTGAACACACTTTTACACAGCGAGATGAAAAGAGACACATAAAAAAAACCCTCTCTCACCCGTCAGAGTGTGATCAAAAGAGACGTTGATGGGATGTACAGCGGCTGTCCGTGTCAGCACTGATGCAGTAATTAGGGGATCAGGGAGGGCACGCTGAGGGACATTAGAAGAGAGGAGAAAGATGTGTTTTCAATAAAAAAATATAAAAAAACAGATTGTCAATGCAAAAACGAGCCACTCAGATGCAGCAAACCGCCCCCGTATCCACACTCTGAGCCGATATCATAAAAGGAGCTCCGCCTGTGATGTTTTGGCTACCAGCTCCAGTCCATTTCCCGCTCTGCTCCCCCCTGACCTTTCGCCCGGCCTCTCGTCGTCCGTGCACCACTTACCTCTCGTGTGTGTGAAAGGAGAGAACGTGGGGAGGTCAAGAGTCGCGTTTTACTACCATCTTCTTCCGCCGAGTTGTTTTTCAGGTGGCTGCTTCGGAGCAGAGCTACACATCATCTTTTTCTGCTTTACGAGACAAACATATCCCCGGCTGCAGGCTCGGGCTAATATAAATTAGTTTTGTATTTGCTTGTCTGTTCACCTATACCGAGCGCATAAATAGACCCGTTGCAGGAACTTCAGCGTGCTGGAACGAGAGATAGATGTTTGGTCCTTTGACAGCAAGTCTTGCGTGAAATGTGGTGTGCTGACTTATTATCATACTGCGCATGTTTACTTCAAGGCCACCGTGTGACCGGCGACATAATTAATGGCGGGCGGTGTGTATACACAGGAGCGTTTTACAATGATAGATTTGGGGATGAATGGGCCATTTGGATGGCGTCCTGATTCTGGTGTTTACTCCGTCACAAGCCACAATGTGCTTTTCTCTTGTTTGAGCTAAAGACCGCTGTAAAGCTGCAGCGTGTTTATTGCCATGTAATGCAATTTGACGTCAGTAACTGTTGGACGTGTGTAATGGCGTGCTGATGAGTCCGGATGGTGTTTGATGCTGTTTTTTTGTTTTCTGCCTCTGATGTGAGCAGTTTGGGGGATTCATCAATACTTTGCTGGTTGTCTATGGAAGGCACTTACAGGACCAAACTAGCGACTCTGC
>NC_056475.1:2282754-2297958 GCF_008729295.1 Plectropomus leopardus | reverse complement strand
ATAATAATGATGATGATGACAATGATGATAATAATAATAATAAATAAATATATTCAGCATGTAGTATATTGATATTTATTAATGTTTAAATCTAAAAAACATAGCGGCATCATGACAAAACCATGGCATTTAAAGAATTAAAATTCTGAAAATTGATGAATGTTTGATATTTATGATTAAAACTGGTGTTGGTTTAAAAAATAAAACAATGAAAGTAAAAAAATAATAAAAATGTCCTTTTTTTTAAAGCCTTATCTTGAAAAGCTCATTTAATGTGCAGACCTGATAAGTGTGTTTCATATTTAAGTGGGCTCTTAGGGTTCATTTATTTTCAATATTTTGATCTAAATTGTTTTGCCTCTACCTCTGATTTGTGAGATGTTCTGCTGTTTGGCAAACGTTGTCATGTTGTAACAATAAAATTAGATTATACCTCTATTAACAAAACAGTTTCTTCATGAAGACATCATCTTTAACATGACGGCAGTGCCTGTATTTGGGATATTTTGGCTTCATTTCTGTACAGTAGGAGGAAGTATTTATAGTTTTTGGTTAACTTTGTGGGCCATGTGGCCGGCTTTCTCATTAAGGATAAAAATTCTCTTTTTCTGGGATCTTTGAGCCCGTGCTGAGATAACCTCTTTTCCTCAGTTTTCACAAAGCTCCTCAACAACGACAGAACACATCCTACAAGTGTTTTTACAGCTCAATATCACGCTGCATGATTCAGAAACCGTTAGCCATGTGTAAAATTGGTGGAACAGCCCTTTAAAATCAGCACCACAGGACCTTTTGTCCCTAAACGACTATGAAAATGAACAAAAGCAATGATGGAGAACTGATGCAAACGCCACAACACACCGCCGTCTACGTCTGCAAGATGCTCACAGACTGCAATAACAAGAGCAATTCCCCGAGTAGCAGCTCAGAAATGTGCTTTTTCACTTCTGAACTGCACTCCTCCTGAAGACTATTTCAGCCTTCATTAAGCCAGGCAGCCAACACAAAGGTGTGACCTTCAATTACTCCCCTCCACATTCAAATTAACCGTCTTTAGCAGCAGAGACAGAGAGTAAGACACACACACTCACACACACAGATGCACACAACAAAAAGGTAATGAGATATGCAAAAGACCAAAATCACACACAAATCAGTTTAATGCCTTAATACTTAACACAGGCTTTAATGAGCCCACGATAAAAACGCTTATATATTAACCAGCGGGGCATAATGCAGATTCAAACACATTTTTACAGATACATTTCCACGATTTTTCCACGACTTTGAAACAAAAGTTCACCATACATTCTCTGAAACGACTATCAATATTGGATCTTCATCGCTAACAGCTTTTTAAAATATGTTATTAAAAAAGAAACGAACTGTTGGTTATTTATGAGAGGGGAGGGGGAAGTGCAAAAAGGGGGATGCATGTCAAATATTTTTTAAGCACTTGTGTTTTTTATTATGGCTCAGGGGAGGAGCATACAACTTTATATGGCTGTATTTTTAATTTAATTGATTTATTTTTTAACGGCAGATTTTTGAAGAAAAAACATGCCCCCTGGAAGCATTTTTTTAAAAACACATTTTGGCCTTTTTTAATTTCTGGCGAATTTTATGAAAAGGATTTTAGCTTTTATTGGCCACTTTTAAATAACAAGTTTCTTTTCTTTACAGTTTTTTGGTAATGTTTTAAAAGAAAATATTTTTATGATTTTTTTAAAATTGTGATTTAAACTGTTCATTTTTAAGGAAAACACTGGCAATTATTTTATATTTTGTGGTATTTTTAATGAAAACATTTTTACATTTTTTGGGTGATTTTTGAAGAACTGATTTTGGAAATATTTTTCTTTTTCTTTTTAAAAAATTGTAATTTTGAAAGAAAACACGTTTTTTTTTTTTTAATTTGCAATTTTTTTAATGAAAACATTTTGGCAAATTTTTTTTTCTTTTCAAGTTTTCGGTGATTTTTGAAGAAAACATCCCTTCAAACCCTGATAATTACAAGAGAGGCTGTTAAGTAAACAAATTAATAATTAATGTTTACGCAGTAAAGTTATTTTGCACACACAGAGACAGTGAAGGGGCGTCTCGTCACTAACCCACAAAACATCCACAGTGTTTTTGAAGTGTGGGGGAGGGGCAGTGTGGGTTTAGGGGGCGCCTGGGGGCAAAGAACAGATATCGTCCATCGGGCTCGACTGGCCTGGGCAATGTGTCGTGAAAACAGCCCACTGTGGAGCGCAGATTATTGAAATCTTCTCAGGCAGGGCTGTTTTAAATGGGAAAGGGAGTCGTGGTGCTGATGCTGTGTGCGCGGGCGCGTGTCCCCGAGCGCACGAGTCCCGGACAAGCATGAGCGCTGCGGTTGATGACATCTCCATGAGTGAGTAAATCTGCTGCTTTGCCCTCCTCACACCACTGCTACTATAGTTTTAGCAGGGAGTGGAGGGCGAACAGCTGCTGCACCTCTCCCTCAAACACGGACTTGGACACACGCGTGCAGACTCAAGCGGCGGAGGAGTGGGGGGTGAAAAAACTGAAAACGAGGGTGTGCAAGCTGTGACGGTGAACATTAACGGGGACAGCAGCTGTGGAATTAATGTGGCACATCTGGGAGGACGGAGCAGAGAGGAGACGGCAGCTCTGAGAGGGAGTGATGAGGAAGAGATACAAGCAGACAGACAGAGAGAGAGGGGAGCAGGAGGAGGAGGATGGAGGAGGTGCGTTTGACTTGACTTTCAATAAGCTTCTCCCATCAGTCTCTCTCGATGTCGCTACTCCAGCAACACGTTTTTACCGCCTTCTCGTCCTTGTCTCACCTGTCATATTTGACTTTCTTATTCATCCAGGAAAAGTTAACTTTTGCCTCGCGTTCATTTGGACACAATCGTGTTATTACCTGCTCTCTGACCTCACAGCTTCACAGCACAAAGGAGGCATTTAGCTAATGCGTTTGCAACCCACAACAAGTGGGCACTTTAATAAGATCTGAAATTAATCGCTGCAAAGAAGTGCAGAGGCTTGGCAACATTTCTATGACCTCTATGATCTCGGCGGAGAGATCTTGCAAGAAATAAGGCAAAAGCATGGGAGAGCTCTCAGCAGAAGTCAAGTTGCACTCACAGTTTACATCCATGTCTGTAAAAACACGGACGTTTCACACGCAGGAGATCTCTACAATCAGCAGTGTTAAAATCAGTCACCGATTCAGTATCAGACCGAAAGTTTCCCCGTCTGTTCCTGATTTATGATGTTGAGTAATGGCCAGAAAAGTGCTTTTGCAGAATATTATGATGCCATCGTGAACTTCACCTTTGACCTTTTGCATTCAAAATGTCAACACTTTATCAATATATCCTATTAGACATTGGCGTAAAGTTTTGTCATAATTAGGGTACGAAATCTGGACTTATGGCCAAACACGTGTTTTGTGCGGTCACAGTGATCTTTGACCATCCAAATCTTATCGGTTCATCTTTGAATCCAAGTGGAAGAATGTGCCAAATTTGGCACGTTCACACGAATTTGTGATATCACTTTCACAGGAATGGGACAAATGCAAGGTCACAGTTACCTTGACCTTTGACCACCAAAATATAATCATACTGGAGTCTACTCGTACATTTGTACCAGTGTTGAAGAAATTCCCTCAATGTGTCCATGGGATAACTCATTTACAAAAATGACATGGAAGCAAGATCACAATGACCTTGACCTTTGACCTATGAACACAAAATATAGTCAGTTTGACCTTGAGTTCAAGTGGACATTTTTGTCAAATACAAAAGAATTCCCTCAAGGTTGAGATATAGCTTTCACAAGAATGAGGCCACAGGTCACAGTGACCTTGACCATTGGCCACCAAACTCTAATCGGTTCATTCTTGTATCGTAGTGGACGTTTGCAGCAAATTAAAAAAAAAAATCCTCAAGGTGCTCTTGAGGCATTGAATTCACAAAAAATGGGACAGGCAAGGTCGCAGTAACCCTGATCATTGACCTATGACCAAAATGTAATCACTTCATCTTTGAGTCTGAGTGAATGTTTGTGCCAAATTTGAAAAAAATAAATAAATGTATATATATATATGCTCTTGAAATTTCACGTACACAAAAATGAGTTGCATGTAAGGTCACACTGACCTTGACCTTTGACCACCAAAATCTAAACAGTTCATGTCGAGTCCGAGTGAATTTTTGTGTCAAATATAAGGAACTTCCATGAAGACATCTGTGAGACAGTGAACTCCAGAGAATATTTGGACGTACAACCCGAACACGTATTGCCTGCAGCTGTTGCTATCGCCGGCGTAAAGGCATAAAAATGTCCACAGAGCAATCAGACTGAAAGAAGAGGGTAAATCTCTCTGTGAGGAAAAAGGTGTTTTTCTTGAAAACAACCACCAGGTTACAGCTGCTGGGACCACAAATAAAGGAGGGAAGGTTTAGGTGGGATTTCTCCCCCCTCTACAAAAGCACAGCTTGAAGGTATAAGGCCTTCGTCTATCCGCTCTATTCGAGTCCTAACCGGGGAGCTCCTTCAAACATGCAGCCAGAGGGCAACCTTAAAAGTCTCCTCTGCCTCCCACCTCTCCGCTGCTGCTCGCCCGCCTGTCTCTCGGGCTTAACGCCTTCATTGAGGGCCCTCAAACGCAGCGGCGAGCAATCTCCGCCTGCCTGGAAGAGACATCTCTGCAGGATTTTACAGCAGTTTAAAGACAAGCTTCAGTAGGTAGGAAGAGCGAAAGAGATGCTTGGATGTCTCCGTGAGAGCCGACCGCCATGCCCATCAGCCGGCTCAGACACGGGAATGAGGAGAGCTCCGTAATGAGCCGTCACGGCGTCAGAGACCCACTTCACCTTTAAACCAAAGGGCTCCGAGTATCAGCGAGAGACAGATAGAGACAGAGAGAATGAGACGGGGAGTTTGTGGATTGTGGCGAGGAGAGAAAAACTAAAAAACAAACTGCCGACACACTCTGGATACCCTTCAAAATAAAACATATGGCCCGACGGCGTTCATCCGCGCCATGATGAATGAATAAGCCTCTTTACTAGATGCTCGCAAACGCTCAGTATTCACCTCAGCGCCGTCTGCACTCTGAGACTGAACTTTACGGATCAAAAAAACTCAAATCAGACGCTGGCATCTTTGCACGAAAACAGTAAATGTGTTTCTTCATGCAAAAACAACAGCAAGTCGGACTCGAACCTAAACCGCTGCCAAGGGCTCTACGGGGCGCACGCTCAACCAGGTGAGCTCGACATCACCTTTCAGGATGATTTCTACTGCTTTTGTCTGCAGCTCATGCTGATAATTTGGCACAAAGCAAGAGACGAGTCTGCTGGATGTGGTTTTCTTGGCCTTAGTCTTACTTTCAGCTTTTCAGACTAATAAATATAAAATGAAAACCCACAAAATGTTAATAAAAGTAATATTCTCACACCAGTGCTGGCCGCACTCAAACCGCAACTGGTGGGAGCTGACGGATGAGGGAGCACAGAGCAAATAAGCAAATAAAAAAACGCCCCGTACCACAGTTTTGGATTAATTGATAAAACACTGAATGTGATACTGTCAAAGCCTTGGTGCAGTGGTCTCATTTATGCTTTCGGTTTTTGGGTAAAAGTTGTGTAACGCCATCCGTTAACACCACATCCTTGATTTCAATGGTTCCACTCAAAACTGGTAGAAAAACAGGCTGGTTCACTAGACTGGACCAAGAAACCTGAACACATCTGGTTTAAGACCCAGAGCTAATTTGGTGGAAAAGGGGAATGAAAGGTTCCCAAGAACCAGAAGGGTTCTCAGAAAGAGACAAGCTGAAGAACCCTACGAAGTTCTAGTACCACCTTTACCTCTCACAGAGTAACTTCACATAATCTCAAGAGCAGCACAGCCGAGAAAAAGTTAACACCAAGATGTGAAGAGGCTACCAATGTTCTCGCTGCGCAACATTAAGTCTGATCAAAGGGCCGACTTCCTAAAACCTCGGGGCACGTCTTTAATATGGAGGACAGCGCGGAGGAAGTGCAGGAGCTGGGCGTCCCCTCAGATTAAGACTTTGATTCTCTGACGCTTCCTCGTTTCCTATCTGAGAGAAATATTAACGCTAACGATCCGCTAAGTTACGACACATCTGCGAGGCACAATTAAAGCTGAGGTGTAGGCCGAAGAAGTTCGCTAATATTCAGAGTTTTTATTTAATTGGCTGATTAACTGTCTGTCGCACGTGACCTGAGGGGTTAGCGTGGACTGTAAAACAAGCTGCGGAGGACAGAGACGGACGCTCTCTCGCTCCTGCTCTCTTTTCCTCAGATATATTGTGCCATCAATCCCCCGCAGCGGAAGCCACACGAGGAAGATGAATAAATTAATCTGGAATAAATGGCCTCCTGCTTGACACATAATCACAGATTAGGCCGGGTCGGATGGGAGTGATGGATTGAGCCGAGCTGGTGGGCTGTGGGGGGGGGGTCACCCACATTAACCCCGCGTGCAGGAGGCTCAGCGTCAGTCGGAGACGGAGTAAAGATGGGAAACGCAGCTCCGAGGTGATTTAGGCAGATCTGCTGGCTCATCCCGGAGGTGCGATTCAAACCGTGGGAGGCGGCGGCTAATGATGTCACTAATGAGCGGTTCATTACCAGGTCAGCCCTTCGGACCCGCACACGTTAACTCTTCACTTTACCACGAACAGCCCCAATAAGACTGATAGAGCTCTGATAAAACTTGTGTTGTACAAAGTACTTATTTATCAATCAGAGATACTCAGCTTGCTTTAATGAGGGGCCACTTTTACAAATGACAGCGGGCCAGGGGCCACGTGCAGCAGCCCAATACATGTTTCTACGATTTAAGAACGTCTCTTGGATATTCAGGAAATTCTCCAATTATATGACATAACTAGGATTTTAAAACATTTCTAGGATTTAAGGACATTTCTCAGAGTTTTCTAGGATTTCAGGATGTTTCTTGGATTTTAGGACCTCTCAGATTTAGGGGCGTCTCTATGACTGGACATTTCTGGGATTTCCTATGATTTAAGAACATTTCTAGGCCTTTTTTATTTTAGCACTTTTCTAGAATTTTAGGAAGTTTTAGGAAGAATTTTAGGAGAATTTTTGGATTTTGGGACATTTCTCAGATTTTAAGATGTTTTTAGGGTTTTTGGATGTTTCTTGGATTTTATTGGATTTTGGGACATTTCTTGGATTTTAGGATTTTTCTTGGATTTTATTGGATTTTAGGACATTTCTCAGATTTATGGACATTTCTAGGACTTTGGACATTTCTATGATTTAAAAACATTAGGATTGTATTACTTTTGTAGAATTTTAGGAAGTATCTTGGACAGTTCTTGGATTTTATCACATTTCTAGGATTTTATAAAGTTCCTCATATTTTGGACATTCTTGGATTTAAGGACATTTCTAGGATTTTAGGACACTGGACACACAACCCCAATTAAAAAAATCTGAACTATCCCTTTAACAAACATCATGCACTCAATCATCACCTTCCCAAATGACCAAAAAGCATCCAGCAGCGGCCCTGTCTGATTTTCTGCTGAGCGTAACACAATTAAGGTGAGCGCAGAGATTCGTCATGTTGATTTATCCCTCACCTCACCTAATGAAATTTCAGCACATTCCCTTTTGAGCAAGTGGCTGAAGGGGCGGGAAAGAAATGAGAAACTGAAGACGGGGCGACCCTCCGCACCCCTCGTTCCTCTATTTAGACGAATGAATCGCGCCGCTGTCCCTTTCATTTTTCTCAATTAAGTGTTTGCCATTTGGAATGCTTCCCAGCTTCATGATCATTAAAACCTTTGCATGTCAGAGGAGGCCGAGGAGGGGGAGGAAAAGGGGGCCGAGAGGAGCGCTTAATTCAATTTCACAGCCGTCAGGGCTACCTGCCCTCATCGACAGACAGCGGGAGAATGCGAGGGAGGGCCGGCTAAAGGAGAGAGATAAATAATGACAATAAACACACTATTCATCAGAGGAGAGCTGCCATCATGAGAAGCTCTTATCCACAGTGCAAATCAGAGTCTGAGTCTTGTTTTTCTTAAGATGAGTGAAAGAAAATTATACACTCCTGATCCAAAGTTCAAAAATGTTTTTTTTTTAAAAGCACATTTCTTGTGGAGTGATTTCAAAGAAAGAAATTACTTCACCATGAACTCAAGGAAGAGTTCACTGCAAAATCTAGCAGCAGTGCGATTTATCAATGGAGATTGTTTGGGCGTGAGTTGTTGAGTGCTGCAGAAGAAAGCGTGCACAAAGAAACGTCGCCGTGGAGATTTTCAAATGGGTTTTTTCAACAGATTTTCACTCCAAACTTGTCGCATATGGCTGCATGTTTGGTGGACTTTTGACGTCTATTTGTGACCTGGGTGCATTTGTTTTTGACAGTTTGGGACATCATGTAAATGTACACCTGTTACATCACTGTGTCTTTTCAAAATACACAGTTTTCATGGGAAATGTAGAGTTTTTGACAGGATTTTGAGATTGGATTTTTTTTCTGATATCCAACATGCCGATCTATAACAACCAATTTGACTAGTCAGTGATATCAATATCTGCTATCAATACTAAAATATTACTATACAATATTAACAGATGTGATATCAGAGATCAATGAGTCAAGTAAGGGGTTAAACCAGTCTAACAATCAATTCTTTCTTAATTCTTTCTTTTAGCAATGTTTATTATTGTAAGTATTATTATCTTATTTAAATATATATTTCTTTTGATTTATACATGTTTTGTTTATATGTTTCTATCATCATTTTGTCTCACTTGTATTGTTTTTATGATTATTATTCATTTATTTATTTATTTGTATAGTCATCCATCCATATTTGCACAAGTTGCCAAAGATGAAATTTTTGTTGTTTATTTTCCAACACATTTGTGTTTTCTTTGTTTTTTCTGACTCAAAACCTGAAAATTAAGTTATATTTTTAAAAAAAACAAAACAGTCTAATAAGGCTTTTTTATCTTAAGTTCTGATCAAATTTAATTAATTTTGAATTTTCTCTTGTTTTGGATTCTCTGCTCACCGTGGATAAATGTGAGAAAAACTAACTAAACTAACTAAATTCAACACAACGCGGAGTGAATGATTGAGACACACTGAAGGAGTTTTAGCATAAAATAAATTGAGAGACGTTAAAAAGCCAAACGCTGCTCCTCCTCGACTCCGAACGGAGTCGGCACAGTTTCTTTATCTTCCTCCTGATGCTGCATTGACCAGTGCATAAACCCTGAACTCGGCACACTACGGCAGTTAACGTGATATATTCATGTGTCGATAGCGGGACTGCAGGGGAGAAAATCAATGCTGATATAATACACTCACATTAACGTGGGACAGAGCGGCGAGGCCACAGCATGTAGGCAGCAGGAGACGGAGACAGAGTGGAGGTCAAACCATTGATAACACCTGAGTTCCTCTTCTGTTTGTTCGGTACAGACCTCCAACATTTTGCAACCTGTGCACTCAAGTATTTTCAAAGAAACCGGTGTAAAAAAACCTTTAAAGGTTGATTTAGAAAGTAATTCGTATAAGAAGGAATATTTTGTTTAACCTGAATAGTTTTTTATTTTTCAAATGGCTGTGAGAGAGACAGGAGCGGTAGCTTGTAAATCCCTAAAGGTTTCATTTAGAGGGGAATGCTAATTAGTATCGACCCTCAAGTCAAGTCTGGAAATAAGTGATGGTGGTCCGGTGCTGCTGCCTTCCCAATACCATCACAGAGGAGGATGATGATGATGAGGAGGAGGTGGAGGAGGAGGAGGAGGAGGAGGAGGAGAAACACCTCCGGCTTAATCACATTCATGGTCCCTCCACCTCGGTGATTTGCAGACTTGGGTCTCGTGCACCCAGGGGTCCACAATTAGCAAGTAACAACAGTTTGAATGTATTTTAAGTTATTTTTCAGTGTTTTTGCGAGAGTCAGAGTAGCTCTGTGAGACTGTGTGAACATTACAAATATTTACCAGATAATGTTAACATGATGATCAATGATAAATTGATAATGCAGAGTTTCCCAAACATCCTTCTGCGTCTGCTGTTGACATTTCAGGATGATGTCAACAAATGCACAAGGTGGTATAACACGTAGTTATGCTCAGGCAGCAGAAGCACATGGCAACCAACGGCAGGACGTCAACCAACCCACACGCTACCAAGGTAGAAAAAAGAAGAACCATCACACTGAGATGTGAAGCAAACAGCGGACACCTAACAACACCGCGGGCGGCTCTGTCCGGCCGCATTCTCACCACGTAAAGTGGTGTTTCATGCTCATGCTAAAAGTGGTTTGTGACTACAATCTTAAACCTGAATCGATGAAACATTACGGATTTCAAACACTGAACGCTGCGCCGGCATAAATATAACAATGCGATGCAGTAGAGGACAACGTTCATAACACACAGCGATCACAACAGCTCTGTAATGTAAAAACTGCTTTAATTTAAGTGCAAGTACGTAAGATGTGCAAGATTTCAATTTGGGAGGTGCAGTGTAGTTTTACGATTATTTTCAAATTACCGCTGGAGCTGACAGATCACCATGATCGGGTGTATCCAACCAGGAAGACGGATCTGAGGAACTGATGTGATAATTACAGGTCAGTGGGTTTGAAAATATAAGTACTACTGTTCATTCAAACAAAAGTATGTTGAACGATAGTGTACATATGCTGGTGGTGCAAAAGGAAATGTCAGAGTATCACCATATTCATTAGGATTCATCCTCTGAAGAACACGAATGTCTGTAACAAAATGTCAAGGTAATCCATCCAACAGCCAGTGTGACATTTGACTAAAAAACAAAGAGGTCTGTCTCTTTGTGATGCAAGAAGTAAAGTCAGGAGATCATCAAATCAAAGTCAGTGGGCTTCAAACATGAAGCACGTTCACGCCGGTTAAAAGACAAGTTTTACACGCGGCCGTTACCTCTGGCAGCTAAACCAGGTACTGAAATTTCAAGCAGCTTCGCTGGAGAGCAGATGGACAAAAATCAGTGTACTGTCTCCTCTGTTAGTTATGTGTAAGTTATTAAAGTTTGGTTGTTCAGGAGGAGCCGCAGGGAGGAGTCCAGCAGGAGACAATGTCTAACCAGTAAACTTACGAGAAACACTTGATATCCTCATTATTCCTACTCACTATGGATTAATGACGCATCGTGAGGCAAAAAATCGATAAGAAACATGAGATTCAAATTGGTGAGATTAAAAAAATGATTAAAAAAATGAAAAAATGATACTCTTTTTTTAACTGCAGAGGGCATAATCTACCTTTGACCTTGCTTGCTCAAAGTCACGTGTCGACGTCGTACGTCATGTCAGAGACTTGAGATTGTTTGCAAATGTAAATAAGACGAAGCAAAGGCTCCGCCACAGGCGATGGTGAAATAGAAGATGCACCCAACAGTTTCTTTTCTAAAGTGTGGCAGCATTTGAGCTTCCTTTAATCAGAAAGTAACACAGACGAGAAGATAACAGAAAACAGTCTTCAATTTTTGCAAGAGGGTGTTGAACCACACAAACAGTACAACTGACATGATGCAGCATGTGAGCCGGCATCATGGTGAGGCGCTACGGTCAGCTGCGCCTACTCACTTTACTCCTTAACGATGACTACACCCAAACCACACCGACAAGCTGCAACCCCGCTCGCCCAAAGAGTACAAGAGCCAGAGAGAGCCCAACTTACCACCCATGAGTGGGAAATGACCAACTTAGCTCTTCAAACTCGCCCTCTCAGCTTTCCCCTTTTAGCAAAAACAAACCTTTCCACAGCAGCCACCTCTGTCCCAGTGAAAGGGTTTTTATTTTTAACAGCAGGGGACATTGTCAAAATGCAGTATTTTCGTAAAATTTCTGTGTGAAATAATTAATAGAATATTTTTCAGTCAGAATTTTACTGGAATCTCATTTTGCATTTGAAAAAAATTGTGAGAAAATCGTGTTATGAGCCCAGTATCGTGAGTCGTATCGAATCATGAGTGAATTGTTACATCCTTACTACTCACAGCAGCAAGCTCTCAGAGTTATAGTATATAGCTTTAGCCACTCTTGAGTTGTGTTGATGAGATAGAAGCACTTGTGTTATCAGTTTGCCTCCGATGGGACTAAAAGAGTTCCAGGAGGCGACAACATAATGTGTGTGTGCTCCTCTTCTCGCCGCGACCCGCTCCAGTATCGAGCGCAGTCACCCTGCCGACGTGCACCCATTGATTTATACTTTCTCCTCCCTGCGTCTCCCTCCTCCCTCCATCCCTGCACCCTCCCTGGATGACTATGTCGGCACTGGGTTGTCCAGGACGTGGATCGACTCTTAATGTACGTCACACACACACACACACACACACACTCTCAACAGTCTCCCCACCAGGTTTGATTAATTTGGCTCGTAACGCGTGTGAGCAGAGCTATCACCGGCATCCAGATGTTCCACAGCCCTTTTGTCTGCACCCCCACAACACACACACACACACACACACACACACCTGCTTTCATCCCCTCCCCTCGCCTCCAGTAGTCGAGGATGTGATGCGGCGTGTAGCGTGCTGTTGTTTTGATTATTTCTCCAGGAGCACGGCGAGGACGCCTGAATCCAATTTCCCAGCTCTCCCTCTGTCAGTGTGGCCCGATGCAAACGGCGAGCGCTGACAGGGATCCTAAGTCTGCTCTTCACCTCTGAACCTGCTCTTGTCTCAGAGCTAACCTACCTCCTCTCAGCTTTCACCTCCTCCTAAACTGAGAGAGAGAGCGAGTCTGCACAGAGGAGCGCAGCAGACGGAGAATAAGAAATGAGGTTTCGGAGAAGGTGAGCTGCAGAAACACAGAGGACAGAGAGCGAGTGATAGATTGCAGTCGTTGGGAATGCAGATCAGAGAGGCGATAGCCACCTTATGGATGAAGAGCAGCGGTAAAGTTATGCAAAAGTGGATCTTTTCTGGTTTAGAAATGTTGTTTTTAGTGTGATTTGACTCTTTTCTTTTTTGCGATACTACTCCACTGACACTCAATGGCCCACGAGACAAATCCAGTCCCCAACAGGGTGCAGGACGGCCCCCGATCGTATTCCAATGCACAATAAAAAAATATGATTGATATATGATATGAAACGTGATTCACACGGGGAATTGTCTTTTCAAAATAAGTATACATAAGGTGCCCAAGTGCATAAAACAGCATCAAAAGAGAGCTTGTTTATTTAAAAAAAAAAAAAAAAGTGCCAGTGGAGAATCCCCACCATCCTCGACAGAGGTCCTAGCTAAATCCCAAATGTCCAAAAATTCTAGAAATTTCCTGATCTCCAAGAAACTACCCAATATCATTGAAATGTCCAAAAGTTCAAGAAACCTCGTAAAATCCCAGAAATGTCCTAAAATCCTAGAAATGTCCTAAAATTTTAGAAATGTCCCAAAATCCTAGAAACGTCCTCACATACGAGAAACATGCTAAAATCCTGGAAATGTGCTAAAGGCCTAGGAATGTCCAAAAATCCTATAATTTTCCTAATATCCAAGAAACGACCTAATCTAGTATTTGACATGTCCAGAAATCCAAGAAATGTCTAAAAATCCTAGAAAGGTCCTAAAATATGAAAAACCTCCTACAATCCCAGAAATGTGCTAAAATCCTGGAAATGTCCAAATATGCTACAAATTTCCCAAAATCCTAGAAAGGTCTTCAAATACGATCAAACATTAAAACTAGGCAGTGCTGACTGACTATAAACCAAGATAATGTTGTTGCATTGCCTATTTCTCACCTGAAATGTTTTCAGAAACGTATTTTAAGAGTTTGTGAACGGTAAGTGGGAACCATACTGTTTCCTGCACAGTGAAAACGAAGGAAAAAAGAGTCAAACTGAGCAGCGCTGATCAAAAATAAACCAAGATTACTGCACTGCCTATTTATCGCATACAATGTTTTCAGAAACACATTTTAGCTTTAGTTTAAGTGTAACACGAGATCCAGCCGGCTGCCATCGTTTCAAACGATACGGTACGGTGCAGTGCATTCTGGGAGTTGTAGGTTTTAACTTTTCAACAGCTAATAAGTCCTTTCTATCTGTTTTCTCTGGTCATTTAGCACCAATATTAAAGTTTTTGCATCTTCCTACTGCGTAGACATCCTCGTTTACCGTGAGGACCCTCTTTAGTATATCACTGAAATACTTTGTCTTTCATTAACTCTTGTTTACATTTTAAAAAGTAAAAAATTTGAGCAGGGGGTTTGCTTGCAAAGTCAAGGCAGGACTCTAATAAAAACTAATACATGCAAACAAGTATAATCCTGATATGGAAACACACACACACACATACACAGAAACCAACAGATGCTCATACACACTCACACATGCACACACCCTCGGGGGTATTTGTACTTCTGAAGCATATGCGTCCCTGTTTTTACCAGTTGGAGTTAATACGGCTCCGTATCTCAATAAGCAGCTTCAGTCTGTTCTCTGATGATCTGAGGAAAACACACATGGTTAACATGCCATTCTGTGTGTGTGTGTGTGTGTGTGTGTGGGAGTACGTTTCTTAAATACAGATAAACGGCAGGGCACAGACCCTCCCAGTCTGTTCCATTCAGGGTTAATCAGTGGGATTGTGGGAAAGCAATGATATGATGTTTTTTTAAAGCGTTATTGCTCGCTGTGTATTTGCATACTGATGACGCCGAAGCTTCCAAAGACATTTAGATCCATGACAACAATCATTAAAGATCCCTGAACACACACGCACACACACGTACTTCTGTGTGGGCTGGTTCAGAGATGAAACATACATGACGACGAGGCGAGCGAACGTAGGCTCAAACATTTTCTCACATACGCAAACAAACACGAAAGCCAAGGATGGCGTGTGAAGAGCGGCTCTGATAAACAGGAGCCGTGCTACCATCTGTCCTCCAGTTGGTGTTGGTCAGAGCGGTTTCTGAAGGCTTTAACCCTTTCAAACTTGAGCGAAATAAGCTCGAAGGGAAGAGGGCGATAAGCAATCTAAGAAGAAATGGACAAAAATTATGAAGAAATGTGAGAAGGAAGGAAAACAAATCCACGAAAATAAGCAACAAAAAAAGGAAAAATAAGTATATAAAAAGAATAACCCCAATAATGTGCTAAAAAATTCTGTAACATAATTTTAATGTATAAA
>NC_056475.1:2267754-2277754 GCF_008729295.1 Plectropomus leopardus | reverse complement strand
ACCCAACTGTGCACAGACACACAAATATCGGAGAGGTTTCTGTGCGAGGCACTGATTAAAAAGCTGCAGGTGGGGACAGACGGGAGTATCATTATTATTTATCAGCTCCGTATGGCTTGTCTAACACACCTGGGTACACATGCGACGTAGCTGCAGGCACAAACACACAAACACACACTCTGAAACAAAGAGCGAACACATTCCTGCACTGACACACGAGGTCCTGACAGAGCTGCTGTCACGTCAGGATTGTGATATGCAATTATGGGAGCAAGAGTCGACATTCAGATATTCAAATCAGCAAAAATCTTTCACTTAAGAGTCACTTCACTGATCAGAGGCCAGTTGAGCACGCCCGCCCTTCAATCAGCTCAAAACAAGTCAGGCCTGCGAAAGCGGCGAGGTTGGATTCTGACTCTGGAGGAGACGTTAATTACAGCAGATCCCTCTAATAGAGTCACGCTGCACCAATTAAAGACAACAGAGACACAGCGCGGACATACAGAGCTCATTACTCACGCAAACAACACTGTTCTCGCAGGACATCGAGATTAATGGCACTCCTCTTATGGCGCACGCATCATGTTTGTCTGATGCAAACGCGTGCGGGGAAAACGCAGCGCCTGCACGAGGATGAGGAATTGTGCAACAAAAGTAAATACGCCGCACTGTGAGAGAGTTGGATCATCAATCAACTCGAGCGCGAAGAAGACAATAAAAGAGAAAAGACACATATTTTCATCCTCGTTGCAGAGCAGGACACCAGACTCATTTTAATTTCAGAGAATTTTCAAAGATTCCCGAGGGCAATGTGCAGGAAGAGGAGGAGGAGGAGGGAAGATGAAGAGGGGGTTGGCGGAGTCAGAGGAGCAGGAACAAAAGGAAGAGTTGAAAGGAAGAGCTGAAGAACAGAGGGCGAGAGGGGGAATGTATTCTTGAGGAATATTGTACGCGTGTATCATTTTCTTGTTACGTCTCTCTTTGAGGCGCGAGTGTGAGGCATTGTGGCGATAATTGCGTCCACGCTCTCGCTGTCAGGAGCGCCTCTGATCTCCTCTGATGCATGCCAGAGCATCTCCTCGCTGCCATTTCCCTCTCTCGCCTCGTCCTCCTGAACACGCGGGCCACTGAGTGGAGGCCTGCTGTTGTGAGGACGGAGCAGAAATCACCATCGGGTCCTCTGACACAGAAAACATCCCTCGCCTTTTTTAGCTGAAGGCCTTTTGAGGCTGTTTGTTGCTCTGGGAGCTTCTGACAGGCTGTAATTCTGTTTTAAGGCAGGAAAAAAACCCAAAGTGCTACACGGTGTTCAGCAGCGGGAACAAATCTTTTCTCTTATTTTAGTTTTTCTCTCAGGATTCAGGGTTTAACAACAAATGTACATGACTTGTACATGACTCTGAGGCAAATTTATAGATCATACATTCTGAAATGAGCCCTGATACTCCTTATTGGTGCTTTGTCATTACTATAGAAGAGCTTTTTTAAAATATATATCATTTAAAAAATAAATTCAGAAAAGGATTAAAACTGAATATTTAAATATAACTTAGTGATTATTCTTATATATGAGAGTGGAGGGGTTGGTGCAAAAAAAGGGAATGCATGTTAAATCATTTTTTAAGAGACTTATGTTTTTTATTTTGGTTTTAGGAAAGGGGCGTAACACTTTAAATAGCTGAATTTTGAGTTTATTTTACTGCTGATTTTTTTAAAAATTAAAAATGTAATTTTTTAAAAATGTTGCAGATTTTTTTTTCTTCAAAAAATGTTGAAAATGTGATTTTTTTTTGTTTGTTTAAGATTTTTGGCAATTTTTTTTTTATTTAAAATTTTTTGGCAAGTGTTTTTGTTTTAGAAAAAAATGGTGATTTTTATTCTTTAAAAAATTGCTTTTTTTTCTTTTTAAATTGCTTAGCAATTTTTTTCTTAAACAGTTTTTAGATATTTATTTTGTAATATTTAGTGATTTTTAAATTTTTTTAAAACTTTTTAAATTTTCACTGGCATCTTTGGAGGTTTTTTTTGTTGTTGTTTTTTGTTTTCCTTCAATCACAGGCAGAAACTGTGAAAAACACATCATTTGCTATTATTCAGGTTTGAGAGACAAAATTCCATGACTTTTCTGAAACTTTCAGGGTATTTTTAGTTTTAGTCCAAAACTTTTCCAGGCCTTTTTACAATATTTTCGACTTTTCCAGGTTTTTCATGACCGTATGAACCCGAGGATAAGAATTCCTCAGTTTAACAAAGTGCTGATTGTCCTTTTGACCTCTCATGAGGGTCGCTGACTTCCTGTGGCCTCAGCGCGCCGCACTGTGTTAACCAGCCGGGCTATAAAAGGCAAAGCAGAGATGACGGAGGGATCAGGAGCTCTGTGACACTTCTGTTTCCCATTAAAAGTCTTATCTGCACCACAGAGGCTCCTGTGTTTCCACACTGACGACCGGCTGTTTACTCTTTCTACATCAGATCTGTAAATCGGTCAAAATCTTATTCTAGTCATTGTGGAGCCATATTTCAAGACGGCAGTGTCGACGCCCTAGTTTTAATCTATTTTATTTTGCATTATATCTTTTATTACTGTTTTATTCATGTGCTTTATTAATAAAACACCAACTGGTGTGACTGATCATTTCTGCTTCCCTTCAGGGATCACTAAAGATCTTCTCGCGCAAAACCCAGCGAGACACTTGTTAATTTGAGTATTCTGTTTTATTTTCAGCTTTAAAAAAATATACATAAATAAATAAATAAGTAATAGGAAAATCATTTTTAAGAAAGATATTGAAATGAGGTACTGAACGGGTTAGAAAATAGGTGAGAAAGAAACTGTGGACATAAAGAAATTATAATATTTTCATTTCAGCTGCCAGAAAACAATGTTGGCACATATATGTTACATTTTTATGTTTCATACCTCAAATCAATGTTTCTAAAATGACATAGTGCATGAGCTGACTTTATCATCAGGATGTTTAAGACTGTTTCACACAGCACGCGTCAGCAGCGCGTGAGAGGTGCCGAATGTGTTGTCTTTTATTTTGGCGCCCATCACACTGCTCGTCAGGTGCGTCTCAGCTGCAGCACATCTGGAGAAACGGAGGCTCGCTGATTTTTTATGTATGACGCACGTTTGTCAGCAGAAACAAACAGTAAAAATGGTGTTTCAATGATTATATTGACTCTTTTTACTGCAGTTTAAAGTCCCTCTCTGTTACAGCGATGAAGAAATACAAAGTCGGCTGTTTTACTCCAACTTCCCTGCTTCCATTTCAAAATAAAAGCCCTCTGACAGCGTCTCTGTGGACAGAATCCCACCAGCTGTTGGCATAAGGCATTTTATTTTGAAACATTTGCAGGACTATGTTGTGGGCTGTGCAGGAGCTGCACGGCTTCATAAATGAGAGGAATTTGTGCTTACAAATATAGAAATACTGTACTAAAATCTGCAGGCAGGCGTTGCAACAACGCTGCATGTGTGAACATCACAAGCACGAAACACGCTGCAGTTTAGTGAAGCTGAAGTCGAACTTCTGACGAGTGCTGTGTGACACGGGCCTGAATCTGTGTTGTATAAATATGGTCACTTCTGGCTCCTAAAAACTAAGACTGCGACAGTCAAAATGTCAAAATCGAGGCTTCAAATCAGGAGATCAAAAACCGATGGGTGACGTCACGATAGCTGCGTCCTTCAAAAGCCAAAGATCTCCAGAATCGTGAGGAGACATTGTCCAGTCACCAAAAATGCACGTGCCAGTTTGATGGCCATATATCCATCCCACGATAGTAAAGACATTTTCCTGCTCTTTGATGATGGTGGATGGTCGAGGTGGACACTGTGTGTCCCTGCAGATGTGAGGTAGCTCTCTGCTCTGTGTGTGGATGTGTGGAGACAGACTGAAGGTGCTGGGGGACTCAGTGGACCAGAGACATCTCAGCTCCTGCTGAGCGGCGCTCTCACACACGGCAACAAGAGAAAAGGATGTGGCACCGGTTTCCAAAATGTTACACTCGCCCTCTTTTCTCTCTCTTTCTGTCTGCTTCTCATTTGTCTCCTCACATGAGACAAGAGACGTCTCCCGCCTGAGAGGCTTTTGCTCCGCGGATTTAAATTGCCTCAGTGTGACAGAAAGAAAGAGGAGCAATTTGCAGCCAGTTTCCACACCTCATATCTCATCACAAGAGGCGCTAAAAAGGTGTAAGACGGCATTTTTTTCCTGAGTCAGCAATCGCTCTGATAACTGAACGTCAGTAATTCATCCTCTGCATCTTAAAGCATCAGCAGATTAACGTTCACACAATCCTGGAAACCAGAGGGGTTCATAGGATTTGATAACGCCTGTTAACACCGTCCCTGTAGGACAGTTTTCAAGAAAAAACTGCTGCGTGGGATTGTCAACAAAACAAGCGACATTTTTAATGCTGCATCTGAATAATCTGAATGATGAAAAAGGGGAGTAATATCACTTGTGTTTATTGTGGCTCTGGGAAAGGGCACACAACTCTGAATGACTGCATCTTTTTACATCCATTCATACAGATGATTTTTAAAGAAAAGTGTACTTTCATTACATTTATGGTGATTATTCTTTTTTAAAAAATTGTGAGTTTTACATTTTTTTGGCAATTTTTTCTTAAAAACTTTTTGGCTTTTTTTTTTTTAACTAAAAAAACTTTTGGTGTTTTTTCCCCCTTTAAAACTTTGGGTAAAAAAAAAGGACAATATTTTTCCTCAAATTTATTTATATATTTAGCGATTATTTTTCTTTTAAATTTAGGGCAATTTCTTTTGCTTTTTTTCTTTTAAAATGCTTTTTTTTTTTTAATTTCAAACTTTCTGTGATATTTTTTTTCAAAATTTTAAGTTTTAAATTTTTTGGTGTTTTTTGGGTCTTTTTTTTTAAAAAGCATTTTGTGATTATTTTTCTTTTAAATTTAGGGGATTTTTTTCTTTTTATATTTAAAGTATTTTTTTCTTTTAAAATTTTGGGTGAGTTTTAGATTGTTGGGTGATTTTTTACTTTTATTTAACATTTTTTGAAAAATAAATTTCAGGGGAATTTTTAAAGAAAACATGCCTTTCAGACCTTTGGGGCCACGAATACAAAATAAAATAACCAAAATAACACAATTTATCATGGCCAGAAACTGTTAAAAACAGAAACATTTTTGGCTTTTCAAATTTCTGATGGTCCTGGAGCTCATTATGTGGGCTTACATTTTCCTCGAGAAAAGAATATCGGCAGCTTTGAGGAGGGTCCAAAAAAAAGATTTTTTAAATCCAACCCCTTTCCCTGATAAATAAAGAAGTCCATTAGGCCCGTTGTTATTTTTGAAAGAGGCCACTGCTGCAAATCGACATCCTGACTTTTGTTTTTACTCCATCCAACAGAGGAGATCTTTAAAAAGCTTCAGAAGACGAACGCTGTTCTTCAGCATTAGACGGACGACAGGAGAAGGACAGTTTCTCTCTCTCCTCCCATCTCTCTGACATGCTCCGGTTAGAAGTTGGGAATCAGGGGAATTCCAGCTCTGATGAAAGAGTGCAGCTAACTCCAGAGTAAACAGGGCTCGGCCCAAAACCGAAAGACCCGAGAGACCCGAGAGACGAGTGAAATCATTAATGCATCAAAGGCTGTCAAAAGAATACAGTCTGAGAGTCTGAGAGTGTAAACACAGCAGATGGCGAGCATCTCATCCTTGGACGGGCGATCCGGCCCCGCTGACACGGTATTAGCCCCTGCTGAGGTTGTTTGTATCGGCCTGTCAGTGAGACGGGATAATGGGGGAAAATAGCCGGACGGATTATGAGATTAGTCTGTGCAGTTTGACAACAAGAACTGTGGCAACACCTCGTCACCAGAAATATTACCATTACTGTCGTTTTTATACACTCAGATTCTGCTTCATTACGAGTTGGCTCTCGTTAGAGTGCTTTTGAAACTCAACACTGAAATCCTGAAGCACGCCAACACTGCTGCAACGTAGTACGGCAGGAGACATGGTATGTTTTATTTTGAAAACACCAAGTCTTATTGACCACTTGATGACATCATTAAAAAACTTAGGAAAAATGTCTGCAAAATTAAATTTATAAATCTTTTATCATTATATAATTAAGATTATGCTACAGAAAAAGAAAACCTGTTTTTATTGTGATTTTTTTTCAGGTTTTTGTTTTTGCATTTTCTTGAGGTAATTTCCTTGTTTGTTTATTTTATTTATTTTTTTATTTTACTTTTTTGTTGGTTATTTTATGGTAATTTTCTTGTAGCTTTTATGTAAATGTATTCCTACATTTTTTGACCATGTCTTATTGACCACTTGTAATATATGACGTA
The DNA here is from genome assembly GCF_008729295.1 of Plectropomus leopardus. Lineage (NCBI taxonomy): Eukaryota > Metazoa > Chordata > Actinopteri > Perciformes > Serranidae > Plectropomus > Plectropomus leopardus. Next base: position 2,271,410 of record NC_056475.1, on the reverse strand, counting down.
CACGTTTTTATTCAGATTTTTTTTCTGTTTTTTATTATAGCACTTTCGTGAGGTAATTTCCTTCCTTGTTTGTTTGTTTAATTAATTAATTTTTTTACTTCAGGTAATTTTTTTAAGGTAATATTTCTTATTTGTTATTTTTCTTTTTTGTTATTTATTTTACATTAACTTTATATAAATATCTTCCTAATTTTTTGACCCCGTCTTGTAAAGTTCCTCATTGCATTCTTTCTCTCATGCCCCAATTTGCTCAGGTTTCAAAGGGTTAAACCTGCAACAAGCTCAGATGCTGACTTGGTTAAAACTGCAGAAAAGGTCTAAGACACACCCGACACCTTCAACATACATGTGTTTAACACACACGGGCTGAAAGCCACCTGCTTTGATGCTTTTCTCAGCATGTAATCGTTGATGAGGGAGGTTTTAAAGCGCGACTGTGTCTTTCGTCTGATGCTTTCTCTGCACAGGAGCGTTATCTTGAAGCCATAATTACATTATCTGCTGCTCTGAGCTCACATGAGGACACGAGAGTCACCGGCAGCACAGACAGAGCCGAGTGAAATCAGGACAAACGCTGGCAGAGAAAACGCAGCCTCATTCTCACGACTGAACGCCTTTTTTTCTATAGATGTTTCGCTTGTTTCCGGCTTGTTTAAAGTGAAGAAATATGCTTAGTTTCTGTGCCATCACCTTGCGACGGCTCGTTATGTTTGCTCCCGTCAGGTCAGGATATCACGGTAGAATCACTCATGTTTACATGCTTATGCCTAAAATTAACCATAATCATCGAGGCAGGTCGTTAAAGCAGTAACGGCGGGCCCCTGTGCGCACTACAATGATGGGCCCGTGTGCAAGCTAGTGTGCACATATCAATAAAAACATGCGAGAAAATGCACTTTGGTGTGAGAGTGTGTGAAAAGTTGAGATGCGAGATTTGGCAGCTCTGTCGAGATGCTAGATTCATCATTTTTGACACATCTGCTGCGTTTACACGCGTCGGTAAACACCACATCGTACTGGATCGTTGCTGTGACAAAAGTTCGTGTTCAGCCTGACTCCATACTCCGTATAACAGCAGCTCTGTCAACATTTTCCAACCCACGAAGAGGGAGGGACATCAACTCTGCGCTGCTAAAACCAGAACTGTTTTGGATACATACATTGGGCTTCTTAACCCCTAAATGAGGATTTTTACATCCGGCCATTTTTGTAAATTTCTAAATATGTGTGTACTCTATTGTTTGTCTGCAGTTGTCCTTTTTTTTGTCGTTTACTCCCTATATTTATACCTATTTGTTATTCAGAGTCGCCTCTTATAGAGAGTATTATATGACAGCTGTTCAGCTCGAATCCTTTTGGATACTAACCATTATGAGCTGCAAGTTATTGTTTTGTGTAGATACACATAATATGTGCACGTCTTTTATTGTGTGCTATCCTTGTGTGTTAGACACAATACAATCACTGAATCTTCATATTGATTTTTGCATATATTCTGTGTATGTTCTCATGTGTAGACACACTGTTATTTATCTACACACGCTTTTGTCATACAGAGACGAGTGTATGCTTTTTTAAAGATGCTTTTTTTAAATACACTATTTATACTATTTGTATTTACTGCCTCACCCAAGATTGAATGACTTCAGCTGTTTCTGAGTCACGTGATTGTTGATGTGTTTTTAAGATGGCGACTCATTAGAAAATGTCTGAGGAAGAGCGTTTTGGCGCGAAAAAATCCTTCAAGGGGACCTCGCCGGTGTGCAGACCTCTATCTTTTCACAAGACTGTCTCACCAACAGCATCATAAGTGGATGTCTGTAGCTTTTGCTGTTGCCAAAAAGTAGATTTTGTTGTAAACGGAGAGACAGCAGCGCTCAACATGTTCAAGACTGGACTGATACGATGCTGAAAATAGTTAAAACTCCAAAAATCATTCCTTCTTAGCAACCATGTCCTAAAAACAACAGATACCACATTAAAAAGCTGTACCTTGATAAAGAAAGCCGTCAGACCCACGTACATATATTCATTTCTTAGACTAAAAGTTCACAATCTGTAAGACGAATTTTCATGACTTAAATCTGTATTTATCTGGGGTTTTTTTTTAGTTTCTGTAGGTTTTGATGCTGTTAATTTTGCTTTCGTTGCATCCTAGCTGTGTTTTTTTAGGTTTGCTTCTTTGTTTATATGTTTTGTATTTATATGTATTATGCGTTGTCCTTGCTGCCTTTTTGAAAGAGCTTGTTGAGTTGCATAAGGTTTTCTGATTTTCAGTTGCACTTCTAAAAAAAACAATAAAACTTGGAAGAAAAAAGTACTGGATGATGTCTCAGGTAAACAGTTTGACCCTAAATCTTCAGACAGATTTCAATTAGACTGAGAAAAAGTGCGCATGTAAACTAATGACGGGTATGATTGAGCAGCGCGGCCGTCAGGGTGATCCTGGTTTATTTCGTGTTGACCCCGCGGTCACACGGTGGAAGGAGTGAAATGAACAGGAGAGGAGGGTGAAGGAGACGGAGTTTTAATCTGTTCGGTCCCAGACCGGCTGCTCGGCACATCCGTCTTCCTCCGCTGTCTGTCTGCTCCTGTGAGGTGCCCGCTGTAAACTGTAATCAGAGGGAGGTCAGTGAGGTGAGGAGAGCGATGTGTTGGGACAGAACGTCTCTCTCTCTCTCTCTGTGATTCTCTCCGTCTTCAGCGTATACGCCTCTCTGCTGTAACAGATTAGATCACGAGCTTGACGGCATCCGTCCCATCAGCAGATCAATCAAACGCACACATGACATGTCAATTGGGAGGGAGCTCTGTGTTTGTGTGTATTAGGCTCGTTTCACACAGCACACGTCACCTGCGTGTGACTGTAGCCTCGCCGAGCTGCAGCGGGTTTCATGCTTGTGGTGTTCATATATGCAGCATTGATGTAACGTGGCTGCGTGGCTGCTGCCCAGCTGCTGCGTGGCTGCTACGTGGCTGCTGCATAGCTGCTGCGTGGCTGCTGCCCGGCTGCTGCTCAGCTGCTGCGTGGCTGCTGCTCAGCTGCTGCGTGAATGCTGCTCAGCTGCTGCATGGCTGCTGCATGGCTGCTGCTCAGCTGCTGCATGGCTGCACCATATTCACTGTTTGTTTCTGCTGACAAATGCACGCGTCACACGTAAAAAAAACGTGAGCCATTTTAGCGCTAATTTAAGACTTTAGAGTAGATTTTGATTATTATCGGGATAATATTTATTATAAATTGTAATTATTTTGACCATGATGATTGTTACATGAAAGGAGTATGTGTTACATGGTTGCACAATCGTGATTACGTTTCATAAAAGGGTGCTGTCGTGGCAAACAGCAAACATCATGGGTAATTTTTGTATCAAAAAACTGGGAATCACAAGTACCCAATACATATTCAATTTACAAATATATTAAACTGAGAAAATATGCAAAAAAACTCACATCTGAGAAGCTGGAACTTCCAAATATTTTGTATATTTCCTTGATAAACGACTTAATTTTCAGAAGTCAGCTAGTTGATTAATCTATTGTTGTTTCAGCAATACTTCAAATTGCTGAACATATGCAGCTGTCAAAGAAACTAAAGCTTTTTTCTGCTATAAGACATTAAGCAAATGGCTCTTTGCATAGGTCTCATATACTTT